>NC_136590.1:30075791-30295791 GCF_910589615.1 Taurulus bubalis | reverse complement strand
CCCAAGCAAGGTGCATTTTGACAAGAAACATCCAGTCACGACCAGTCCAGGGTGAACCCTGCCTTCGCCCAATGTCAGCTGGGATCAGCTCCAGATTCCCCGCGACCCTGAATAAGATAAACGGTTCAGAAAATGGAACGGGACATCCAGTGACACAGCACACAATTCTGTTATGTTCTCGCTCAATTTTGGATTAATTCAGCAACTGTGGTGCTGTATTTTGCATTTTGAATTTGTTATATTTCGCGCCTATGACTGACTTTTTCTCCATGGCAATGGCGGCTGAATCTCATAGGTATTATACTTTTTAGCTATCCATCATGCCAAGCTGACATACATTATTACATAAACCTATAGGCTCATTAAGCTATCCAGGAGGCTCGAGTATTTCAATGTTCAGTAGAATTGAAGATATTGTTTAAAGAAAATATGTGAAATGGTAGTACAGAATGCGGAACGAGCGACCCCTCAAACTTAACAACTTTATGGTCATCGCATTATGCATCCTTCAATTGAAATGTAGACCTTTTAAAAGAGTGGAAAAATGTATCTGTAGATAATACACAGAAGACAATTTGTGTTAAAAGAGAAAGTACTGTAGTTTTCTAATTTCTCCACCACTAGAAGCCAGAACACATGCAGCATATTGTGTTTTGCACAAGGGGTGTGACTCTTCATCTGCATTCAACTAGAAAACCTCTTCTCACCAACACATAAAGCCCACAGCTTAATGTGGGCACTCTCTGTCAGCTCCAAGGATGGAATCTGGGAGATGTCGTAAATCTCTAACACAACTGGATGCTAATGCAAGTATTTAATCTTAGGATGCACCAGTTGTTGTTGTGACTGATCTAGGATTATCTGGCGCGTTCTGTTTTTGTCAGTCCTCGGTGTTGGACTTTGGCAAGATAATCATCTACACCAGCAATCTGCGCATCATCAGAGCACCACAGAGGAAGCCTGAAGCGTTGCGGCACAACACAGTGCCTCCTGTGGACTTGGAGGGATACCCAAAGGCCAGGGAGAGGGGGAGCAGGAGGAGGGCTAAAGCTCTTTGTACCCTAGACGGGGAGGAGAAGGAGGAGAAACAGATCACTGACACAGAGACCAAGGTAATGATCCTTTGCCAAATTATTCTCAGTGGTGTGATCGGGTTTTCTCTCCATCTCTGCATCTGTTTTCAGCCACCGTTTCTTCACTTTATGTGATTTCAAGAGCGTAACTGTGGGATCGTCTGTGCAGCCATATTGTTGTAATTTGAAACTGTTCACAGAAGGCTGTTTATTCTCATCCCACAATCTCCTCCGTTTCCTTGTAACTGCCACCACATGTTTATTCCCCCTTCTCTTCTCTCTTCTGTTGCCCCCCTCCTGCTGCAACCACCACCCCGTTGTCCTAGTGTTATCTGTCAACTGTGAACACATACTGATGAGTCCACAGTTTCACCATGCCCTTGCAGCATTTGCCTGCAACTCGCCAGACCGCAAGGATACCCAGCTCGCTATTGTGTCCCCACCCCTCTCACCTCCTTGGCTGATTGCTGCTCTTTTCCCCTCACTCCCTCCATTGTTTTCTCACCGATTTCGTTATTTTCTCATTTTCTCTGCCTCGGGAAGAGAAAAAGTTCCCTCTCAGCTTTTTCTTCTTCATTATTTGGCAATCTCACTCTTTTTTGTTAATTTATTTTCTTTATCATCTTTGCCTTTGTTGCCCTGACTCAAAGGTAGTCAATATTTCACTGTCTTTGTTTCCTTTTTTTCCTACACATTTCTACACTGTACCTACAATTTTGCAACTGTTTACACAATCTGGGCGTAGACTTCCTTAGCTGATTATCCCAGTGCACTGCATGATATATATATATATATATATATATATATATATATATATATATATATATATATATGACTTTGTATATATATACGTGACTTTGTAGAGTGTTTAGCTCGCAGTGACGGAGCTACAAGCCGATTGGCAGAAGCCGTGCAGACTGAACGAGCTGGGGTGTACGATTTGACCATGTCCTGGATGTAAATTGGACCCGATCTGTTCATAGCACGCTACGCAAGTACCAATGTTTTGAAGCGGATGCGGGTGACCACCGGTAAACAGTGAAGGGCACGGAGGAGCGGAGTAGTGTGGGTGAATTTCGGGAGGTTACTCGTTGAGTAAATTATTAATGCAATGGTGATACATTGGTTCCTGATTATTTGATTCAAAGTCTAACCAGTAGTCTTAGCTAAAGGAGCACCCACTCAATACTTACTTTCAACAACTTTTTATTTTACTTTTTGAAAAATTTTCAAAATCACATTCTGTGTGCCACACTTTTTAGATTCACATGGGGCATTTTTCTGGCTACTCTATCATACATTGCGAAGCAGTATTTGTTTCACTTTACTTTCGGACTCCCAAATGAAATTCCTAAAGGGTCAGATGTGGATGGCATTTAGTTTGTGGCACATCAATACTGAGCAAGGCGCAGTGTGTAGGATTTAGTGGCATCTAGTAGTGACATTGCAGATTGCATCCAACTGAATATCCATCGCTCACCCCTCTCAGGTATATTGGAGAACCACGGTGTCCTTAAGGTATTGTAAAACAGCTTCAGAGAGCAGGTGTTTGGATTATCTATTCAAGGCTTCTGTGGAAACATGTCGGTGCAACTGCATGAGGACGAGCTCTGTAGATTTTACAATGGCTCATTCTAAGGTAACAAAAACACAACAACTCTTTGTTTCAGAAGATTATACACTCATGAAAACAAAGCTATGAATAGTGTTTTCCAATTCTGCGAATAAATCCCCCTAAATCCAACACGCTGTTCCTTTCAATACATTTGAAACCTCCACAGCAATAACTTCCTGGTTGCTCGGGACAATTCACAGCCCTCATTGTGCAAAGTTGTCACTTTTTACTGATTTACGACATGAAGTTGGTTGTATAGATTTACGTCTTCTGTTAGTATCCTGCCTCATGTCACCGATAATCTACAGGGAGCTGCTTGTTATTATGCCTTTAATTCTAATGACCAGCTGGCTGTATAAATGACACAGCTTCTTACCAGAGACATTTCATTATAAATAATATTGGAAGAAATCCTCCATGTCGTTACGGTTGTTTAGTGTTTGCTCGTAGGCCAGACAGTTAAACTAGATAGCTGTTAATTGCCGCTGTTTATGAACTGGCTAAAGGTGTTACACGTTAATAGGCTTTTAAACTGTACTATATATAAAACTATATTTAAACTATATATATATATATATATATATATATATATATATATATATATATATATATATATATATATATATATATATATATACATATATATATATATACTTCCCTTCCAACTTCCAACTTCAGTTAATTCTCTATCCATATGTTCCTTGTCTCTCTCACCCTTTCCAACCTCTTATTTCCTTTTTTATTTTTTTATTTTCACCCATTGCCTGTTAGAATTCCTCTGTTTCACCTCCTCTTTCTCCTCCTCTTCACCCCTCTAATGTGTTTCTTCTGTCTCCAGGAGGCCGACAGCTGCCAGCATTGTCGCGGCTCGGGCTGCGCTCCCTGCTCTCTGTGTCACGGCAGCAAGCTGTCCATGCTGGCGAACCGCTTCAATGAGTCCATCAGTGATCTGCGTTGCCAAGCCTGCTACCCTCACGGTCTGGAGAAGTGCCAGTCCTGCTCCAGCAAATAGCACTGTTTGGCTGACACCCATGTCTGGCTGAGAGAGAATGAGTGAGTGAGTGAGTGAGTGAGTGAATGAGAGTTTGTAGCTGTGAGGGAGTGCATGCCCGGTGTGCTGTGGGTTTGTCACAATTGTCTCAGCGGCAATATTGCTATAATCCAAAGTGTTCTTGGTGGGGCGTTTGGAGGCACCACTAGGAAACATAAGCCATGCATTGGGAAGGGAATTATGAACTGTGCAGCTGGCACAAAATTATAAAATACAATTACTATGTGCAGTGAACATGGCTTGCGATAACACAAACACATAATCACTTTTGTGTTGTCACATTATTTCGCATCTGCGCCCTTCTCACTGATAAAACCGGGTTCCACGACAGTTATCAGTTTTATTAAAATGATGCAAACATTTTGCCATTTTAATTTTTATCTACTGGGAATGCTGCCCTGTTCTTATCTTCCCTCTCTATTCACCAGACAAAATACAACATTTTATATCCCAACATGTTGTACTGTTAGAGGGTAACTGATACTTTCTTTCTTTTGCAAAATGGGGGGGAAAGAGACTGGGAGATGGAAAGAGAGAATATGAACTACAGCCAGAATGAAAGATGAGTGAGTGATTCAAAAGAAGACAGTTGCATAAACGGTAACAAAATAACTTGTTTGATCAATAAGTCGAGTGCATTCCACCCAATAATTGTAAGGCGGCTGATATGATGATACTATAGCAGTGATGATATGATGATACAATAGCAGTCTTTAGCATTTTGAGTTTTAAGCTACTGGTGTTAGGGTGGGATGGATATATACTTTATTCATCCCCAAGGGGAAATGTGGTTGTCGCAGCAGCAATCAGAGTTACATATATTTAAGAAAATTAAATAATAAAAGTGCAAAAATGCAAAGTATATGAAGTGTATACATATATGCTGTATATACTATACAGTGAACGTGGTGGTAGGGAGTTAGTGAGGAAATACATTACACACATTCCAAAGCCATATTTTAAATAAATAAAGATTCTCTTTGGGTGGAGTATCACTTGTCTTTAAGACACTACAAGATAAAGATAAAAGGAAAAGGAGAGCAGATAAATAAATGACAATATTACAAGAGGCAATGTATTTTAGGTTGTAGGTTGAAAGTTGTTGTATTTTGTATTGGGTTATTAACATAGGATTCTCATATCAGCTTAATCCCTGTCATATATAGTAACCTTAACGTTCTCTTGCAGGTCAGGATTCCTTCTCTTGTCTCGTCACCCAGCCTCAGATCAGCCAGAAGTGTCACTAACATCATCATCATTTCTTTTTTTTTTTATGGTAGTAATCTGGGCTAATCAAGATGCACCTGGTAGTCGGCGCAACATCATAATTCTGACGACAACATATGTGACTGTAATGTGTGAGAGTTTAAATGTTTTCACAGTAGGTTAGGAATGTTTGTTTGTGTGGTCCCAGCTTGAAAATTAAATTAATTGTGACAATAAAAACAAATGCAACACGCTGCTTAATTCCTATATTACAACTGCAATCAACCACAACGTCTTGTAGCGACGCTATTTCAGGATAATTTAACAGAAAAGGAAGCGCAGAATTAAATATTATCATCCTAGTAGCAAACTGTTAATTGAGTAATTATCTGCAATGTTTTCTTTTGCGACATCAGCATCTGCTGTACCAGGATTAAATTAACCCATTACAAGATAACATAAATTCTCCCCATGAGGTTTACATCAGATAGTGATGGTAACCAATTCATTTTACTTGTGTTTGCAGATGGCTGGAGGTGGAGTTACCAGTTTATATTTTTCCACAAAAAAAAGCCCTTTATAGATGCCTACCTGACCTGTAATCAGATATTAACTGCACTGAGCCTATAGGATATTTTGCTGTGGCTGCCGAAACGACATTTTTCACCACTAAAGAGCATGCTACAAGGCAGAGATGCTCAATCAAAATCAGTGTTCGCAGTTGAAAGTACTGATCACTTCCTCTAAGGTGTTGGTGGCCCAAAGTCATGCCAGAACGAGCATCCCCAGACCATTACAGCCAACTATCCCTACCCCTATAAATTATCTTTATGGTTGGTATTACCATTATTAGGGTCCGAGCACCTACAACGTCGGACCCTGTTATTATATAAATTGTTATTTATATATATATTCTTCTTCTTCTGTCCCTCTCTCTCTCTCTCTCTCTCTCTCTCTCTCTCTCTCTCTCTCTCTCTCTCTCTCTATCTCCTGCTTAAAAATCTGCCACCCATGCTGAAGTTAAAACTGAGCTTTGTCATTTCAGCTCCCATTCTTACTCAGTATTCCACAAGGGAGCCAAAGTGAGGCAAAATTGGGTCACAGAACTGTTGTTGGCCTCCCTTTTCCCACAGGATCCACAGCAGTAATACTCAATTTACGGCCTGCGAGACACATCTGGATAGAGTGCCCAGTGGTCTGCAGACCATTTTATAATTCACAATGAAAATAAATAGATTCACAATGGGACAATGTTTTGTACTTTGAATGTAAATAAGGTGCCCCAGCGCATACACATAGACTAATAATGCTTGTTTATATAAAAATAAATAAGCGACACCACAGCAGAGATGCTCACAAAGGGACTTTTGAAAGTCCAAGTCAAGTCTTAATCAGAATCAGAATCCGTTTATTTGCCAGGAATGTTTACACAAACAAGGAATTTTTCTAGGCGGAAGGTGCATACATTAGACATGAGACGTTAGACGAGACAAACAACAATCAACAATCAACGACAACAACAGTGCAATTATATTAAATCAAGTATAAGATAAAGTGCTCAGACAAACAGATAACGTTAATGTAAGTGTATGTTAAAATGACATGTGTGTTTAAGTTAAAGTGTATGCTAAGTGGCATGACTGTTTAAACATGAAGTGTGCAGGGGAGTGACCGGTAAGAGGAAAGAAAAGAAAGTAAAAAAATAGTCCGAAAAATAGTCCTGGGGTTAAAAAATATTCCAAAAAATAGTCCTGGGGTGAGAGATTAGTCCGAATAGTAATCCGAAAAATAGTCCTGGGGGTGACAGAATCAGTCAGTGGGGGACCCGGGTTCTGTGGATGAGCCTGACTGCTGTCTTGGTCCTGATGGACCTCAACCTCCTGCCAGAAGGAAGGGACTCAAACAGGTTGTGACCAGGGTGAGAGGGGTCAGCTACGATCTTCCTAGCTCGCTTCAGAGTCCTGGAAGCGAACAAGTCCTGGAGAGACGGCAAATTGAAGCCAATCACCCTCTCAGCAGAGCGGATGATGCGCTGCAGCCTGGCCTTGTCCTTGGCAGTGGCTGCAGCATGCCAGACGGAGATGGAGGAGCAGAGGATGGACTCAACAATGGCAGTGTAGAATTGCACCATCATTTTCTTTGGCAGGTTGAATTTCTTCAGCTGCCTCAGGAAGAACATCCTCTGCTGGGCCTTTTTTGTGATGGAGCTGATGTTCAGCTTCCACTTGAGGTCCTGGGAAATGATGGAGCCCAGGAAGCGGAAGGACTCCACAGCGTCGACGGGGGAGTCCCACATAAGTCTCTTATGGTTGCAGTGTGAGTTTTATGACATGCTGCAGGCCGTCTGGTCTGCTCAGAATACAGCATGGCTATATCTAAGGAATTCAAACCATGTACTGTATCATCAACATACATCGGGAAAGATGAATTCAGACACACATTGAGAATGGCTGGAGCATGAAGATCATAAACATTATAGTTAATATTTTAATCAGTCTTATATTAGCTTAATTAGTATTAACATAAAATGTATAAACACATCAGGCAAATAGCCAAGATGACAAAGTGCAAGTCAGGTGTATGCAGGCAAAACATGCATGACATCATAAATAAACTCTTTTAATGAGAAAAACAAAACAATGAAATGCTTCATAAAAAAATAACAATTTAGACAGGGAGATATAGCATAAAATGACAAAGTCCTGCCCTGTGGAAACAGGGTTGGGACGCCTGCATCCTGTCTCTCCCTGCCCTCTACCTCTACCATCATCTCTCTCTCTCTCTCTCTCACACACACACACACACACACACACACACAATCATCATTGACAATGTTGGGGGACTGGATAAGAAATGTCTTTGTGATTAAACATTGCCTGTTCTGTCTGATAGAGTTTGAGAACCATAACCCAGTGTGTGGATACTCCCCTCCTTGTACTTCACTTGTGTTTGTGCTTTGTTTTCTAAAGAAGCACCTGCATAATGTGCTTGCTAACACACATCAATACATTTGACTTGCCTGAAAAGATTGCAATGTTTTAATGTATGTCTATTGGTAACAGAGCTCTTAACCCATCTACAATTTAGCAGTTCTTCAAAGCAAAACAACAAATATCTTGCAGGCTTTTTTTTACAGACTAATTAATTGACTTGGCTGATCTCATGTCAGTTAATTAGTCTATGATTTTGTTCAACATACTATACGGGTGGACACACAATGCTCACAGATGCGTAACGCCACAATATTTGTTATTCTTGTGATATATTGTTGAAAATTACACACAATTGTCATTTATTTGAGATACATTATCAAATAATGGCCGATTTAATCACCGCAGCTAGCATACAATGACTTGTGAATACAGAGGGTACTTTCCCCCGGTTGCAGCGTCACCATTTATGATGCTTTATAGATATATCTGTGATCTCTTATAGCCCATTTGTAATATACAACAGAAAGCAGACTGAGAGCAGAGCTGAGTATACATAAATCATAAACTCTCATACAGTAATATTGTGCACAGTGTGGGGAAGTGAACCATGAATAATCTGCAACCACGTCTGTTTAACTCTCTCCCTTTTCACCACATTCCTTTTGTTTATCAACACACATCATTATAATGAATGAATCTATCATCATGACATCACCGGCCGCCCACCTTACTGAACTCATATCTTGCCATTATTACACACAGTTTGGTGTTAATTCTGGTCGACAGACCTTTCACTCTGCCCTGAGAGTGAACAACAAAATATAATCATTTCACTGGACTGCCTGCAGTCATAGACCTCAGACACATTACAAGTTCTGTTGATTGCCTGTTCCCTTAAATTGGAGCGGCAGGGGGTTGTAGTGATTAGAGAGCTTGCCCTTCAGTGTGGATGGATCAGGCTTAAGCATGCATCACAGCGGCCCTACTGAAGAATCGCTTCTAGCTGATCTTGACCTCGTCATGAGAGGAGAAGAGGCCGAGATCCAATGCTACAGAGGTTTAAACTGTTCTGATGATATATAATATATATATATCTATTGATATATATATATCATTTGTTTAAGTGTATGTACATTTTAAGTGTATATAATGTCATGTACAGGCATGTGTTTATCAGACCTTTCATTTGTGATTACATTTTCTATGTAAGAAAATGTTGCAATTCTCCTGTGAATTGAAATATCAATCTCACATGAACTTCACATATGATTATTTTACATACTCTGTAAGCACACGATGGTTTCCAGATTTTACATGTTGATGTCGGGGGCACAGAGAACATGATGTAAGAGGAGACGTTAATTCTGTCTTGATGATCTCTTCTTTCTTGGTGTTGGGTTTTCTACCTTGTGGAATAATTGTACTAATGGATTAAAGATGCTAGGGCCAGACCTTGTATTAGCAAATGAGAATACACTATCGAATATCAGTATCACTGTGTTTGTATAACATTGACACTTTGACATCTTGCGTCCTGATGTAATACAAGCAATGCCCAAGACATAGGATCACTCTGGGGGAGAGCATCAGTTTAAAACTGAATTTATAAAGCAAAAATCCACTTATCATCAGAGGTGGAAGTCATAAATTACATCTTACTCTTGTTAGTGTCACAACGTTGTTTTTTGTGTCGTCTACTTGTACTTTTTGAATTATTAAACTTGTGCTGAAGTAGGCTACTCCTAATCTTGAGTATTGACTGAGTAAAGTAAAAAAAAAAGCAGTAAAGGTAAGCAAACAGTTCTGTTTACAGCTTTGTAAAGATATATTGTTTGAAGAAGTATGTTTTCAATAGTATAATAACCTTTCTAAGAAGTATATTGCCTACAGTAGGGGCATTATCTAAACCCACAAACAGACACTTGATTGAATTCAGTAAATTAGAAAATTAAAAACCACCAAATTTGAAGATACATGGTTTTCACTGAACAGGAAGGATATATAAACAGTTGTAGTCTGAAAAGTCAGTCTGAAAACAGTCAGAAACAAAAGAGGAGCAAAATGTACATTAGGCTATTTGCCTTTGAGATGTAGTGGAGTAAAAGTAGACTATAAAATAATCAAAAATAGTAGTACAAAAAAAAGTACCTCACATTTGTACTTAAGTACAGTACTTGAGTATATGCAAATGCACCACTGTACATTATAGCATAGTTTATGTAGTATATTCTACGTTACTGTAGCAAAAGTACACCATCCATTAACAGGGTTAGTTAAAGGAGGACATATTTCATATTTATACTTTTGTATTGAAGGGTCATATTTAGGATTTTCTGTGTGGGGAGGACATGACCCCTCTTAAGAACATGTGGTTAAGACGTGTAAGACGTGTCAGGCTTTTTGATGTCTGTAGTTTAATAAGGTTTTGTTGAGTTTTCCACATTAGGATTACAAATGCTACACTGAAAAAGGCAGCTGTATAATTGGTTTGTCAGTCGTAGTCACAGGATGCAAAGTGACATTTAAAGGGATTTTTATTGTTTGTTTGGAGTTCATGACTCTGTTGTGTGATGTTTTACACTGACATGTTAATGCACTTTATACTGTATTAGTGTATACTTTACATCAATAGATCTATCAAATAACATCATCATCACATAGGTTTTCCTTTAGCTTCTCTCCACTCTTTCACTTTTCTTTAAATGTTAGAGTAATTTAACTTACCTACTTTTTACGTCTGAGTACATTTTTACCCACTTTAAACTTGAGTACAATAATAGTACTCCATCCAACCCTGCTACATCCCTGGATTCCACCTCCAGGTTAGTAGAAACTTCTAATGAATCCTTTCCCCAGTCTGCACACCTGTACCTGCTCGTAGAGGGAGAGGATAGAAGCAGATTCAAGAAGATGAAGAGCAAATTAAAGTATCCTCATTGCTTTTCATGCACACTCAGACAGAGGGAGCTCCTTTTGCTGCCTTAAATTCCCATTCTGGAGGCTTGACTGACATTCTGTGTTCATGTGCATGATGGGAGAATACAAATCCCACCCTACCATGAGCAGAGAAGATAATAATGTAAAAAATCATATTCAGAAATGAACCCAACCATTTGACCATTTGTTTGTTGATATGTATTTTTAATTGTGTTAACCCCTCTAGATTACAAACAACCAAGCCTTTTTGAAAATGTGTTTTATTAAATGACAAATAACAATACAAATACTGCTATAGAGTACCATAACAGTATCCTTAAAAAAATAATGCATTCTAGTGTACATTTGACAGAAAGATACAGAAATGTTTTAGATAAATTCCTTCAAAAGGATGTGTTTGCCATTCAAAATGGCTAAAATATGATTAGAATACATTGATCATCTGTAAATTAAGGATTCCATTTACCTAGCATCGTTTAATAAGCACATACAGTTTTAATAGTGAGGTTTGTCTAATTTCACAGTATAAGGGTATAGATAGTTTTAAGACATCGACCGAAATAAAACAGGACCAAGTAGTATCGAAACCCCTCCAGTCACACAATACCTGCAACTGATCCTTTTTGTGCCCACATCTAGAATAGAAAGACTATTTGTATGGTTTTGCTCGCCGCCAATCACTGCAGGCATTCTTTGATTTGTTCAGCAGCTACAACCCCCACAGCCGGGATTGCCTGCCTGCATACTTCTCTGAACAAAGAGATGCCTGAGCCAGCGTCAAGTAGTTTACGGTGCTCACAGTTTACAGTTTGAAAACAAGAATGGATATTTGGAAAGATTCAACTATCACATAAGAACTCCACAATCTGGTTCTAAGATTGGCCATGCCCTATGTCTGTTTTGGAAAAACATATCGTAAAAAGAGTGTTACCTAACATAGTATGTGGGGGATCTGCATATTCATCTCTATTAAATCCTAATCTCAAATTGAATTTCCATTATCACCACTTTTTACATTAGACCACTGTTGTTGCAGCTCAGCATTAAAAGGATTTTTTTTTCTAAATGAAAATCAAGACCATAAACTCCAAACTGTATTAACTGTATGCATGAAGCATAACCTCAAGGCTGCTGCTCGGAACATCAACATATTCTTATATTAGCATTTGCTTATGCTACCAACTAATTTCACAGCCATTATTTGATTAAACAACTCTAGACACTGCTTGTTTCATGGTGCAGAAGCAAAGAGGGGAAAAGAGCAACTAAAACATGCAGAGTGTCCTGAATCCAGAGGGAATTGTTTTAGTTTAAAAGGATGGTGGGCAAAATGTCCCTCCTTAAGCAAACACAGGCCACTATAATCACCGTCTCAGACAGAATTTGCTTCACACAGAAGCAAATGCAAAAAAAAATCATCACACACTCCGAGAAACTGGAATTAATTTCTTTCTCTCTCAGTAACAATGTTAATGATGGAAATAGTGTCACTGCATTAGAATGCTTAGTGCTCCATTTTGTTTCTCTATATTCCCTTGTGTTTATGAATTACCCAGTGTGCCTTAAACTCACTTACAAATACCATAGTTAAAAAAAAAGAAATCTAGTTTTTACCAATTATAATTCAGAGGTCTCCAGACACCTGAATTCCTCTGGACACCAGTGCTGATAATAACTTGCAGATTAATTTTGTGTAAAACATATGTGTCATCTCTGCCATAAGGAAATACAATATGGCTTTGCTTTCTTATTTGTTATTCTTTCAGAAGATCATATCACAGAGGAAGATGACTATTCATCTCATACATGGTTATACACTTTGATTTGGCACAGTAGGCACTGCTCCTGAAGGGGCTCCGCAGTGAATCTAAGCAGCACAGCGTCCACACGATGTATAGTTATACAGACCAGAATGCAAAAGAAACATAACACTGAGATATGGAAAGTACAAAAGGCAGGAGGTGAGAGATATCATAGCTGGATGTGATAACAAGGAGGGCAACAATCAATCAGTCCAAAGCAGCAAAGTAGGGTCATTTTATCATTGACTTCTATGCATTAAGATTTCTTTTTGCACAATCTGGCATCTTTTTGAGTCGCCGAATGTTGAAGGCACTTTCACATTGGCTTCACTTTTCTAACCAGCAGAGCTCTTTGTCTCCAGTGGATGTGATTGTATGTCAGCTGGAGGTGTGCGTGACTACAGTGCAGAGTTACTGCGATGCTTTGTTGGTAATCATCTCAGTAAGTCCCTTACTGCGAAGAGTTTATATTTGTTTTATTAACTCTCTGTTGATTATGTGAGCTCCCACCACCATCTGTCAAGTGCAATGTAAATATGAAGGCTGTTATTCCTTTGCTGATCTGACTGATGAAATGTTTTCCTACTCTGGGATTCGTTTCAACTGTATTTCTGTCTGTTTGGTATTTTTGCTGCTTAAATTAGTTAGGCGTTGTCTTTTATCTTCTTCTTTCTGTCTGTTACACAATTCCATCTCTTCCTGAGCGGACAGCAATTTGTTTTTCATTTAATGGACATATTCATAACCTCAAGGCAGATATTATAGAAGTGAGTGAATGATAATGTATCCTTAATTTACCTGTTACATTAAATAGAATTAAATGAAAATAATGCACACAGTTGCCAACCCTCAACAGATCTTTTTCTACAATGCTGTTGCTTTCACTACAGTACAACTACAGTGTTTTACTGTCTCTGTTGCTGTCTTTTCCTGCCAATGAGTGAGAGTGGCTGAAGCCCACTCACATTTTGGTTTCCTGTGCAGCCTTCACTCTGTATGTGTTACAGTTCGTGCTTCTTACAATGTATTTGCAATTATTACGGTTTGAATAGTGTAATGCACCATAAATGGAATCTATTTGCTTTCTACTGTGAAGACAGAGGCAAACCCATGGCTCCTTTCTGGGCGGAAAAGACACTACTCAAAAGATTTATATGCATAACGTAGAGGTTGCTGTGGTTCAAAATAGAATATTTTATCTATGTAGATATGGTAATGCACCCAATCACAACCATGAATAGTTCTCTTCACATTAAGAATTTAAACTATTTTGAATCAAATCAATAGTAAAGGATATGGCTATAGATTCGTGGCCTACTTAAATCTATTTATATTATCATAATGTAGGCCTTACTGTATGTGCTCAAATTTAAATGCATGTACACATCCATTTAAAGCTATTTAAATTTGAACTGACAGCAATTCGAGATTGCTGGAAAGGTTGCTGCACGTGCAGCTTACTTGAGTACTATTTCATGCTTATATTAATGATTCCTGCATCAATACTGGCACTCTGAGTCCCTTCTGATAGAAAAGTGTTTTATAAATTATAAATTATAAATGTATTATTATTATTACTAGTCGGTTTTATCTTGTTCGACTCCGTTTATGAAGCAAAGCAATTTACTGCTGTGGACCGGGGCAGCAAATAAATGTATTTTAGACACCTAAATAAAAGTCTCATCTCAAAGAGTCAATATTGGTTTTCTTCACTAAGTGCATACTATATTAATTTGTATGTTCCTATCCTATCAGTAAGTTTAGAAATATCGCGATCAGTATCCTGGAAAACTGAAATCAAATATGACTGACAAGCCAGGACTCCATTGACCAAACTGTCCCAAAGCGAGTCCAGCTTCTATTGGACTCCTTGTGAAGTTGTGTGTTTCTTCCTCCAACCAGACATTGTGCAAACCCTAGACGATGTGAGAACAAATGTCTGCTTGCCCGCAGTATTTTTCAAGATCAGAAGAGGGAAAAGAGGAATAATGGGAGGTTCTAAATCACTTTGACTGTTGTCCCTTTCCAATTAAAAATGTGTAACATTTTTATCTGTCAATAAATTTCCTATTTTTTTTTTCACATGTTGTGAGGCAGCGAGTCAACCAGGCTGCCAGTGCCACAGAATAATTAGCACAATCCCACCACACCAGCTCCAGCCGAGCTGCTTGCTAGGTGCTCATCTTTGAAGAGCTTGAGTCCAATCAGCAAAGGAGATGGGGGAAGGGCATCCATTTACACCCTGCTGGGCTGCTCCCCAACCTATCTTGGATTGAGACAGACGGATGGAAACTGAGCGAGACAGAGAGATGCTGTGATGGTTGAGGCAGCTGCAGCAGTAGATTACATTATGATAGAGTGGCTGATTGATACAGAAGGGTGGTTAATTTGGATTACAATGGCAGTTATAAGAATAGTTTTTGAGAGCCGTGGGCACAAGTGTGTGGTGTGAATAAGTGTGTGGGTTCAGTTAGTGTGTGGGTCTGTGTTAGTGTTGGTGTGAACATTTCACACTTTTGGGACTATTGAAATAATTTGTTCTGTGTGTTGTTGTTTTTTAACAATAGTTTTGTTATTGCTCATAAACATGGTTATATAACCTTTTATATTAGTATTAGTACAGTATCTCATCTCATAGATGCTTTTAAGTTGGACCAGGGCAAAAGCAACACACTTTCCTTTTAAATTGTTTTCTTCCTGAGCACGTCTTGTGCTATCATTTCTAAACACAATGCAATATTGTTAAATGCGCACTCTTATATATTATAATATTGGTGATCTAGAAATTTCCCCCATTCAAGCAGGTGGATATTTTGATAAGACTGTGATGTTCTCCAACAGTTTCAGCAGCTGTTGGCATGCAACTATTCACCTGCAATCTGTTTGTTGACAGTCTGGTGTGTTGTGTCTAAATCATCTTTGACTGTGAATAATAAGCCTGAGATGGAAAGTCCTCACAGAGGGTTGCTCCGCTAGAGCAGAGACAAACAGACGAAGCGAAAGAGGGCTCAATTTCGCTTAAATTCCTTCTAGTCTTTAACTTTAAAAAACTAATCTCTGTGTGCCTGCCAGTTCGTCTGATCCCTTGGCCTCTTTCTTTCTCTGCTGGCTCTTTTAGTGCCACCTGTCTAAGCGATGTATTAGCTGCTAATTTGTTGGCTTGTTACAAGCACATGGAGGTGATGGGTCCTCTGTCACCCTCTGGTTTGGTTTGGCCTCATAACCAGTAAAAGGTGGTAGATAACTGACAGTGCTGTGTGGAAGTTAATTTACCAATTTCCCCACCTGTGATAGTCATTGTTTTAGTCATCATACACTGTAGTCTCTGAGAACAGTTCTGTTGTTTCCCTTGGATGACTGTGGGAGGCACTAGATATTGACCTTTCACTTCTTAAATTACACTCACACTTTGAACAAATGCCAGGAGTCTCTCTCTGCAATGCTCTCTGTGTGTTGGGTGCACCTGCTCTTACTCTGCTGTACTCCGCTTCTTTTTTTCTGTCTTGTCAATTGGTCCAATTGAATTGAAGTAGAGTGAATTTTCAAGCTGTTCTAGGTTGCCAACTTTATAGCCTGCAGACGGCTTTAGAGGACATCCTTGATAGAATAAAGTGAATTCTAAAGCAGAAGTGACAGTGACTTGTTTACACTGAAGAACCACTAGTTATCCCTGCGACTGCTGACTTCATTATCCGTCTAACACCTCCTTTGGGAGGTAATGGAACAAGTTGTGAATCATGGTTGATGGTTGTGTGTGTGAGATAGAGAGCTATTCTGTACTCACAAGGAACGAAGCTTCTTAAATCTTTCATGGTAAGAAGATGGGAAAAATCCCCCAAAGTGAGGACACAAACTTTGATTCCACCAACTTGTTTGTGTGACAAGAAGATTGCTCCTGTGAGTTCAGTATTGATGTCTTGTGCCAGCTAGATGCTTGAGTACACCTAATGTTGATTCGGTGGTTCGCAGACTTATTCTATCAGGCCCCCTTTTGCAGATAAAAATATGTATGTCCACCCTCACCTCCCAAAATACACCCATGTAAACAAACACACACATCCACAGATCCTTTGCTGTGACCTCCTTCATATATATATATATATATATATATATATATATATATATATATATATATATATATATATATATATGTGTATATATATACATATATATATATATATATATATACACATATATATATACACACACACACACACACACACACACACACACACACGGTAACATCCCAGTATGCATTTTTCTTTGGAATCACTTACTATTTGTCTCAAGTAATAGTTCACATCCACAATGGATGTAATCACATTTATTTGTCTTATACCTTCATTGTGGCGTCTTTTTTTTTTTTAAATGATTGGTTTCAGGTGTGTATGGGTTTCAAGTTCAGAGTAGCAAATGTAGCACACATGGATGGAGTAAGACACATGGGAGACATTTGCCTTCAAGGCTTCTTTCTATCTTCTTTCTGCGAGAAAGCTCATTCTACAAGAAATCTCCTTAGGTTCAAACAACAAACCCACATGGTTAGGTTTAGGAAAAGATCATGCTTTGGGTTAAAATATACCCTTTTTGGCAGAATTCCCTGAAGGCAAACTTCTTACATGTGCTGGATTAACCAGGCCTTAGAGTGCAAGAACTGTTAGTAAAGCATGAAGACATCCCCGGATTTCTACATCTCTACTCATTAGTGGTTCTGGGTCAATTTTGTCAATGGTTACACATCCTCAAGACCTCTAAGGTCCACAGTCTGCTTTTTCACTCTGTCGATGTAGATCCTGTCACTTGTAACAAAAAATGTGCAACTACAGTAAATAAATGGGAGATGGGTACCCAGCATTGTGCCGTGCTGCATTGTTCATACAGTCAAGCAAATTCAATTCCCACACAAGTGTAATGCAAAGAATAATTATTTTATAAAGTTTAATATAGCTTTTGGGTATTCAAGCTTAGTGAGATGTACATACTACATCAGACCTTGTTGAATTACATGCTTCAATGAAAAAATACATTATTTGTTGTGGATACAGGAAGCAACACCAAATATAAAGTTGAGGCACTTTCTGCTTAATTGTATGCACATTCTAAAACTACAAACATCGCTGGTCAACTTTGATTTAAGGTTCATCTGGAGTTTTAAGTATGAAATTGTGCATTGTGAAAATTATGCATTGCTCAAGGCTCAAAGTATGATATGATTGGGAAAATGAAGTTGCCAAGTTAGTAATATGTTTTATATACTTCAAAGAGCAGAGGCAGGGAAGGACATTAGAGAGGGAGGAAGACAGCCAGAGAGTGAGAGATCAGGCAGGGATGCAATGTTTTCAGCGTTTGGGAGGTTAAAAATTGACTTCTCATGTAGAGACGTGGAGACGCTTTGGGCGCTGGGCTGGCTCTGATTTCTCCTCTTTGAAAGCTAACTAGCTAGCAGAGAACTCACACAGTGAGCTGAAGGTGACAGCAGAAAAGGCTTGAAAGAGTGGAGGAGTTACTGCTGAGAACAGGACTACTGTGGGATTCAACTAGAGAGTCAAATGGTGACAGCCTCTACTATATTGTAAACATAATTAATCTTCAGCTAGCTGGCCAAGCAACTTTTCTTTTTTTTCTGCCTTAAATTAGGAAATCTCTGACATTCAGATACCATGAGACCTCTTGTTCATAATACCGGCAGTATTTGTTGTGTGTTTGGGGGGGGGAGTGAAATAAAAAGCATACATCAATGTCCTTGAGCTACAATGAAACCACCATAAACAAGATTTCATAAGGAAGAGAACATGGTGTCAAACTGTGCATCTGCCTTATATTAACCATGTCGAGGGCTAACTTTTGTGTCAAGAGGAAGATCTGAGTACAACCAGAGGGGAAACTACCCAGGTATACATTCAGAAACTTACCTGGAGTGTAAGAGTTAATCTTCTGCTTTCAAGCAAACTAAAGCTGAAAACACTCGCTGCGTCGTGTGGCACATGTCAAGTGCTGCCAATGCTACACGACAAGCGCGGCCAAAGGACTGTTTTAATTATGAATTATTTGGATAGTACTAATTTTACTAAAGTAAAAGATCAGAGTGCCTTTTCCACAGCTGCTTTGGCTTTAAATGATGATGGATAGGTGATTTCTCCCCTGAAGCTATCTTTTTTGTCTCTGTAATGATGGGATTATGGGTTGTATAGCCCGGGGAATTTCTCGACCTTAACAACCAGTCTCTCCTCCTCCGTTCCTCGACACACTTAAGTGACAGCGGCCGCAAGAGAGGAAGTCGAGCTGCTATGGGAGTAGATAAGAGAGAAAACAGTACTGGGTGTCTGGTCTAATTCGCTGGCTACATGTGTTAGTTGAAGTAACTATTTGGTGTTAAAAATTTATTTGACAACTTTGTGGGTAATATAACTAATAGCAATCTTTTGTGGGCGCATCAGACCGGTATGGGGTCTCCATGCCACAGAGCTTGCCAACAGACCTGAATAACTGTATGCATTCATTTGTAGCAAGGCTTGTAATCAGGGAGTTGGGCTCAGGTGTGTCTTAATCCATGTAGCCTCACCTCAATCACATCACTTGGCCCAGGAGCAGCTTGGCACAGTTCTATAGGGGCCTGCTTTGGGCGATTTTCACAGTTCAGACTGATGTTGTTTCTTTGGCGCTCATATTATCATTTAACACGGTCCGGCAAATCGCTCTTAAGTCCTGTATTAGATGAAGGCACTTGCACATGAAACTCTGCAGTTGACAGTGAAATCAAGCCGTGGTTCTGTACCTCTTTCTCGGAAATGTGCCTTTTGTGTCATTTTTTTCAGATTGAAGCAGCGGGTTTTCCTGAAAATAGAACCTTTTGTCAGTGGTGATAAAATGAGTGTCGTCCATTAGGGGGGTGGAACACGGCGCTCCTACATTATGATTGCCATTTTACAACCAATCTCTGTTCCAAAGATACTTACAAATGCAAGAATAGATGGAATAACATTGATCACGTCACAGGCTAAACTATGTGTTTTGTAGTTGACAGTGCTGGCCGGAAGTTCAACAGAGGGAAATTTCCATCCACAGTCAAATAATGATGAATATCTGGAGACGTGAAGGGATTTATTTTCAGTATGGATAATGTGCATGTTTGTTGGATGTGTAATTACATGTGCATGCTGGGTCCATTTCTCCATTTCAATGTAATCTATGTTCTATCAGTAGAAAGGGCCCTTAGGCTCCTGGTTTTCACACTGTTGGTGATGTGTAACAGAACAACACCACCAGAGGGAGAGATGTTGTGGCAAAATGATGTGAAGAGACGTTAATTTGGAGTTGCAACCCAGCGGGAAGTGTTTTAATGACCACAAGGCACATTCAACAAGACAGACTTTGCAGACCAATCGGTTGAAACACAAAGCCCATCCGGCTTTCCAAATATGGTATGTTCTCTTGGTGTGACCTACGGTCGGGGTCAAAATAACCTTTGGCAGAACACACAATTCATGTACGGGAAATGTGTCATTGTCAACTTCCTAATGTCATGTCAACTTCCTAATTTCTAGGAACTATTTGTTATAAAACCCGATTCAACATAACAAGTTACATATTATGTTTTCCTTATGATCCCAAATGTAAGGTGTTCAAACTATGTTATATGATGATTTTCTTCAACAAAGACAGAAATCTCGGATGAAATGTCTGTCTTAACTTTTTGCTTGAATGTGACAATAATGTTTCAGCATGTTGTACCTTTTCTACTTAAATGACCTTTATAAGACCTGAGGTCTCCCGTAGTAAGCGCATGCATGGAGCCTGTTTGCCTTTGCCTAAATGACTATCCCTTCTAGTTTAAACAAGACAGACACATATTGATTTGCCTGTAACCTCTGAATGATGAATACAGATCGGTACTGTTCTCTTTGACATAATCTATCAATTGTGCCACAGACCTTTTCTGTGGTAAAGTTCACAAGGATTCCTTTATTGATAAAGGTAATATTGCAACAGGATAGAGTCTCTGGAGAAGGACCGCCGAAGGTTCTCCCGATGTAACTGGGGAGGGACTGAGGCCGGTCGGCAAGGCTCTGACCCGCTGTGGTGAGAGCAGCTGTCTCACTCAGGGGAGAGTAGAATCGCCAACGTAAACAGTCCAGGGTCATTCACAGGAAGGCAGTCAAACTCGGCAGAGGTACAGGCAGGGATCGGGCTTACTCGGAAACGAAGGGACGTCGGAATCAGAACAGGATATCAGGCAGGAAAAACGCTGGTAAGTTGACTCACAGGTGAAGAAAAACGAACTGGCAACGAGACAAGTGAAGCACCGAGTATATATACACACTGGGAGGGGAGTTAACGAGACACAGGTGAAACACATCAGGGCAGGGAGAGGTAATCACACATGAGGAAGTAAAGACAGCAGACATGACACAGGAGGATGATTTCAAAGTAAAACAGGAAGTGACAAGACAACAAAATAAAAGCACTACCGTCTAGTGACGGTTGTGACAGTGGGACCAAATCACATTATATATGTAGCTTCATAATTTAAACAGTCCTTTGGATTTCAATGCATTTACCCATTTATCTGCTTCCTCCATTACATATCCTTCTTTCATTTGCAACCTTTTTTTGAATTCTCCGTCTCTTTTCTTTAATGCAGGCCTCCCCATGAAGTGAGTGTGCAGAGGATCGGGATATCACTGCAACCAGGAACACAGGTGATTAACAAGTGTTTGTGGAATCGTGCTGTGAATATAGTTAGGGTGTGTTCATGTGCGACTATTTGCTGTCGATAGCCGTGGCATGTGCACATGCTTAAGTGCTCATGCATTTCTATTACAGTCGTGCTTTCAACACGTCCATAAGCCTGAATAAAAGACAGCTGTTTGTAGTGTGAGTAGATGGTATAGTACTTTGATGGAGGAGGAGTAAAAGGCAATGGCTACTCCTGGCTCCTGAAAGGTACTCAATCAGTGTGCTGTATCTTAATTGAATCCTGAATGAAGTTATTGAGTTATTATTATTATCATTGCTATGCATTCATGAGATACTGAAGAACCCTTTTGCAGAGTTGTTTTAGAAATGTGTTCTTATTGGGACAGGACTGCTGTTCACAGTTAAACAGAGACTGAGAAACAAAAACAGTATCTCTTTTAACCAACATTATTTGAACTTAACCTGCACTGAAATTCACACTAACCCAGACCCCTTCCCACAGTTAGTTGGGTAAAAACAAGGGAATAATCCCTAATTCTCAAACATGGCCAGTAGTGATGGTTACAATGCTTGGCCAGGCTGGAGGCCCACCTAGCATGAACTAAAGCCAGGGCTCTGCAGTAGTGGGTCAAGAAGCCAGTGACATGTCTGGTCTCCACCCAGCCAAAGACAGCTTGTGTCACTCCACTGACTCTCTGTCACTACTCGCATTAAAGGCCCTACACACCCATGGTCGATCCACACATATGTTTTCACTTTTTTGCCTTTTTTGCCTGATTAGACCTGAGGCTGTATAGGCATTCACACGCTGTGCTTTATTAACATCTGCCTGAAGCTTTTGACCTGCTTTATTGCAGCTGTTCGGGTGGGAGATGTGAAACAAACCTTTGTAATTCTTAGTGGTTTATGGATGCAGCCAACTTCAACATGAGGAGAAGTCTAATAGAATATGTAAAAACACGTGAGAGGGTGTGCCAGGCACAGTGTTTGAAGTGGGGAAAAAATATATTTGTCAACTAAACGACAAAGGGCCAGCCTTATTGAACATTTTATCAATAAATTACAGTACAACCGTGCCGAGCATTAGCTGCTCGCCTCTTTTTTTCCACGTTATATTATGAATCGCCCAGGGAACCTGATATGAAGAGGGCAGAAAAGATTACCGGCAGCTTTTGAGTACTGGTACGCAAGAAAAAGTCATAATACGCCAAAAAAGTAAAATGTAGACGTGCTAGAACTGCATGTCGGTGACCACCGGCCCACTTCGAGCACTGGCTGGGGCTTCAAGTTTAGGGCCTTACATTGAGTGGCACACCACCCACCTCTTAACATCCTCATTGAGGTTTATGAGCGTTCTACTCCATAATACATTTACATTATCCGTTTACAGTATATAGCCTACAAGTTCTGAGAGCACAGGAATGAGACAAGCTGTGTTTTGGAGACCCTGAATCAAGTGTGCCTGACTAATTTACCAGAATGTATAAAGTTTAAACTGTCTACATAAAAAGTTGATTGACTTTTAATGTGCACATTCATTTATATTTGGAGTGTCCCCATTCAGGTGTAGTCGTGGTAGCAAATCATCTGATGTCAAAATCAGAGAAGAGATGAGGAGTTTTGTTTTGAAACAGAATTTTGAACTGAGCCATGTTGGTTTTGAAAAAGCTGACTTTTCAGAATGAAACGGATCACAACAATAAAAAATGACCTCCTCTCCCGAACACCTGGATGTATACCCTATACGTCCTCTGAGAACATTTACAGTTAAACACTTATTGTTCATGGAGTCTTGCCATGGTGAAACTGCTAGGAAAGGAAAATGTCCAATATAAATGCTTACGTCGGTAAAAAGTACTCATAAGTTGAGGAAAGTTCAAGGCACCTTGGTTTTTCAAATCAACTTTGTATATATATATATATATATATATATATATATATATATATATATAGGCCCGGGGTGGGTAATCGGGAGAGTTCCCGGTGAGCCGCTTCACTTCTGGGCCGGTCGAGAATTTTATTTGTTGACATTTGTCACGTTAGTCCATCTTCTCTTAAAGTTGGCTACACACATTCTGCATTCTGACACCGCAGCCTCTGCATGGGTTGTACCATTTTGGTTGTACCAAAATATGGCGATCCATAGACTTTGCAAATATTATGCAAATATTGATATATAATATTGATATTGATATTGAAGTATGCAGTAATATGACTTAATTTTTCTTTGTAGCTTCGGAGCAGCAGATAAGACAGTCTCCTGCTGAAAATGATGAGCCCGGCATTTGCAATGAGGAGGCCATGACTACAGGGACAGGTAGAGAGGATAACAGGGGAAACAATATGAATTAAAGTTATATATTGTAAGAAAGAGCAGTATATGACAGTACTTGATGAACCAATATGCATTGTTTGCTCAGAAGTGGGTGTAGTAAAGGAGTAAATCACCACTATATAAAACTCATGCAGAAAAATGATAATGACCATGACAATGACGGCCCCCATGAGGTCTCACTCCAACAAATCTGGCTTACTGCCTAATTCATGTTAATGTGCACAGTGAAGGAAATCCTCATGTCTATAAGCAACGACACAGTTATAGATACAGTGGCTGAAACCAGTGCACTGCTTAGGCGGTTACTGATGCTGTAGATGCTGTTGGTGCTATTTACAATGTAACTGTATACTGTACTGTGAGTTGAACTGTAAACATTAGTTCAATATGCCTCTTTGTTGAAGAGTGGGATACGTTTCAAATGTTTTATTTATTTATTTCTGCTTTTGTTAATTTATCAACCTATCCTTGTGGAAGAGTGGAATATTTTATTTATTTTTCATCTTAAGTGGATTATTATTGTTGTATTTAACCTTTACATTATTTGTTGGACCATGGTATTAATAAAAAAAAACTACAGGATAGTAAGAGCTGAACTGTTGCTTCATTTATCCAATTTTCACTACCATGGAAAAAGTGGGCCGGTCTTGAGCCTGAAATTCCCGGGCTGAAAAGTGGGCCCACTCCGGCCCTGTATATACACACACACAAAGTGTATTACAGTGTATGGCAGCTCTGAACTCTGGAGTATCATAGCTGGGTCTGTGGTCAGTGGACTCCCCTCTCTCTTATTCTGTTAAATTTCCCAGAGATAAAGCCACAATCGATCAACTACCATCCTGCCTCTCTCCCCCATCCCTCCCCGCCTTTGACCTGCTTAAGTACGCTAGAGACTACACTCAATATACTATACTGTCTTTGTCTCTTGCTCAATCCCAGCTTCCCTCCATCTATTGCTCTCTTTTCTCCCCGCAAACACTTTAATGCATCATGTATTTGTTCCATTACCCTCCAAATAGCGAAGCAGGGATGCTGGTTATTGTAAGAACAGGCTCCAGAGTTCAGCTCGGAGCAGAACGGCATGTTCTCTAATGCTTGCAAATTCACATCAAGCACAGCAGATTACACGATTAGCTGGAAGATTTACTCAATAACAGGGAATTTTCTGATTGCAGGGGTTGCTGGATGAATAACTTTACCTGCCAAAGTCGTGCTGTGAGCTGAGTAGAATGCAAAGCAATATCACACAAATTGACGGCTGCACAAGCTGTGATTGATCGTTTTTTCACTTGTAGGACCCATTCTGACTGAGTGATGCATCCTTTGACAGCTGAGCTCACATTCATCTTGAGCTTTGCATTGATATGTTCCTATAAACATGAATTTATGTAAATGTTACATTTACATTCATAAGCATGTGTTTTTGTTGATGTGGGCGTGTTCAAGGTTGCATCCACCCATTCGTGTTGACCTGAGATTGAAGGAGTAAACAAAAGGAAACTAAGTAGTCCTTGCCAGGACTAACGGCACTCCTTTGAACATTATTAAATCAAGTAGGCCCCGCAATTGGCAATATTTTATCTGATGGGGGTCTGTGGTCAATACAGTGTATCTCTGGGGGTATAGTGTAAAAGAATACACCATGCTTAGCTTAGCATTTTTAATAAGGTGATGAAACAGTTTTCATTTTATTCTGAATGCAAGCAACTAAGCACATCCACTTACTTTTGATCCAGTACTGTACTGTATTTGTTGTGAATGACAATCCATCCAGAATCCAGAATCCAAAAGAAGTGCGACCCATATTTGATTCTAATTGTTATGACACATGTTCTCGGTTTGGTAAGGCACAACCAGGCTTAGTCACGGTCAAGGAAAGATAATGGTTTAGGTTAAAGTACTTAGTTCTGGTAAGGGGACCTTATTCATTGTGGTTACAACAGTGGCGGGCCGTGCATTTTCGACTTAGGCCTTCAGTGCAGTCTGATATTGTTTACATAAATGACGGGATGCTGCGTCATTAACGGACAATGCCTGTTGTTCACATCAACAAGATGTTGTAGAGCCAAAGGTTTATCTTGTGCCTATACTTCACTTTATTAATAAAACAACATAATGCTGCTAAGTTTGCACAAGATGGCAACCATTTTTATTTTCGTTCCACACTTCACTTGAACATTTCCTCTCCTCTCCTTCCGTTTTCCCTTCACAATAAAAGCCCCAGAAACGCACATCAGAACATTGCTTCCTAGACAACTGTTCAAGTACTCAATATAATCCATAGTATGAACGCGCCGTGTAGCGTATTGAGTGGGCCGGTCTGACCCGCCCCTGATGTGGACTATACGGCACTGAAGGCCTAGGTCGAAAACGCACGGCCCGCCACTGAAAACAGGTCTAGCAGCGAGCGCTCTCCCACCACTTCCACGGCGCGAGCTAGTTTAGCTGGCGAGCTAGTGGGCAAGCTAAGCTAGCTCGCTCCGCTAGCTCCGCTAGCTCTGTGGTTTAACTACTTTGCCTCCATAGAGACAAAGGAGGAACAAATCTAATTGGATGAAGGCAGAGCAACAGAGGAAGACAGGAGCTGTGCAATGAGAAAATAAGATGATAGGGACAAATTATTATAATACATGTAGTGTATTTGTGAAAAACAATTATGTTATAAAATACCTATAACTTTGTGATTCAGTTTAGGCCAGCAGAGAAGGCTTAGCTGGCCCTGACGGCCTACCACTGGGTTGCAATAATGTAGTGGGACAGGAGACAACTCTGATATCCGTAGGAAGAGGGAAACGAACATCGATGTTCTGTATGAAAGTCTAACCCAGCTTCATCCCCATGCTGACTTTGACAAAGTAACGTCACTTAACTTCCTCCTTTGTTCCAGACGGACTAAAGTCATAACCGCTACAACCTCTACAGAGTTGGTTTAACCCTATAACACTAACGTCAGGTATATTTCACCAGTGGTGCACCGTCAGGGCCTGCTCAGCCTTGTCTGCTGGCCTAAACAGAATCACAAAGTTATAGCTATTTTATTAATTTAAAAACATTGGGGGACCCTGAAAAAAAGCTCAATCAGGTGAAAAATGTGGGCATCCTCCATAAAACATGATTCAAAATATAAATAATGGAGCTATAAACTTCTTTGGTTCTTTAGTCCACCCGTTCCTGGGACATGTAAGCCTTGTCTGGTGAAGAAAAACTCTCCCTTCAATGGTAAAACCCATCCGAAATGTTTTCACCCTCTAACACTAACGTCGGGTGAAAATCACCCGAACACATGCCTGTTGAAAAAAACAGGGATTGGAGCAGAGAGACACGCCTATCTTCAATGATGTCTGTGAGCTGCATGATGCTACACAAGGACCCACGCAACTCAGACAAAAGCAACACAATGAAAATTACGTGAACACAATCGCTCGGGTAAAAATCACCAAACGTTAGTGTTCTCGGGTTAAAGGGGAAGGAGAGATCATTTACAAAACCACCTTTATTCAGTATTTGAATGGATATTGATTTGAGTGTCTTATTGTGGGTGGACTCGTTTTCCTTTTAGTTGTTTGACGTGCACTATTTACATCGCTATTGATTTTACAAACTGTGAAATATGGATTTTCATGTTTGGATGTTATGACTATTATGAGCTGAATGGATTAACTCTCTTGGGTGGTCCTTCATGTATACCTAATTTTACGCCACTTCAGCTGAATGAGTGCATAATAAGTTTTTTTCTCTCCCGGCTTGACAGAGACTTGAACCCTAATCAGTTTTAATTTCTTCGCACTTCTCTGCAGTTTACGCCCTTCTATACAAAAAATATAATGGAGTGTTGCCATTGCTATAATGAAAGGATAGAAGAAGCAGAATGCTGGTATTCCAGATGATGATTTCTCTTTAGCTGGTTTTCATAATAGCGCAAAATGATTGGAGGCGTTTCTTTCCGAAAAGCTGCTTAACATTTTAGAATAATCATAATTTACAGCATGAGCAATCTCAAAACTTGGATTGGATAGAGGATTCTAAATATCTGTCTTGCTCTCTCTTATAATCATCAATAGTGATTCCTACACTGAACAAAAATATGAATGCAAAGCTTATGTCTCTTAAATTATGAGCAAACATTTGTTTTAATCTGTGTTAGTGAGCACTTCTTCTTGCCATGATAATCCATCCACTTGACAGGTGTGGCAAATCAAGATGCTGATTTAACAGCATGAATATTACACAGTTCAGGCTTGGGCTGGTCACAATAAAGGGCCAATCTAAAATGTATTAGGAACTCAGAAATATGAATTTTGCATGACTACAGAAATGCATTTCTGAGCACACAGAATTCATCAATGTAGGGAACGCTTCTCCAAAGTGCCAGACGCCATCGGCGCTGAGCATTTGCCTAGCTAAGTCCGTTACGACGATAGAAAGCAGTCAGGTCAAGACATTGGTGAGAATCGCGAACATGCAGATGAGCTTGCGCAGAAATCCCTGTGCAAACCAACTGTTGCATCAGCTGTGTGGGTGGATGGTCTCAGGTGATCTTGCAGGTGAAGAAGTTGGATGTGGAGCTCCTTGGGTTTCGTGGTTACAAGTGGTCTGTAGCTGTGAGGCCTGCTGGATGAACAATACTCCTTGGAAACATCACTTAATCATTTAATTCAAGAGCAACAGCTTTTGATGGTGCACAGTCCCTCAAAACTTGCAACATCTGCGTCATTGTGATAAAACTGCACATTTTCGGATGGCCCTTTATTGTGACCAGCCAAAGGCACACCTGAGTGAAAATCATGCTGTTCAATCAGCATCTTGATATGCCACACCTGTCAGGTGGATGGATAATATTGGCAACGGATTGTAATACATTTGTGTACAAAATATTCAATTACAAAAATATTTTGTGTGCATAGAAAATGTGTTTATAGTTTTGTTCAGTACATTTCCTGTTATGCCAAAGCCATTGAGTTTCCCTGGTCTGAAGATTAGCGCAATTTCAATTTGTGTGGACATACACATAAACCACATACACAGAGACAAATGCACTTACCCAGAGAGAACTGTAGCAGCTTAAAATGCACCCAAAGATTTGCAGATGCACACATCTATGAGATGAAAGGAAAGACAAGCGTGTGTGCAAGCATTCTCCCATTGAAGACTACTGTCATTTACAGTGTTCCTACAAATGCAGGATTTTCTTATATTGTATGATCCAAATTTGTGTTCAGGCATTGCCTGAGGGGGAAAGAAAAAAACATTATAGGTCTCAGCTCATCTCTTTGACCATCTAATAGTTGATCTTTCTTGTAATATACCCAACCACTATTTAGCCAATTAAAACACTCGATTGAAAGTGTAGTGTAATATTGAAGGTTGCATCACGTAAGAGTGGATGGGTCTGCATTTAATTGATGAATAAGAAGCCTGGTGTTCAATTATTAAACTTCCTCTACTTAGTCGGGGTGGATTGCATGCTCGCACTAATACTTTTAATTGTATTCCATATCATTCAGACTTGACTGGGTACTTCTTGGGAATCAAAAGAAAATGGTTATGCTCAAACTCAAACCAAATAACATTATTTCACATTTTGGAATTGAAGATTGTATTTGGGCTCAATGATGAAGAGCAGGTAAAGGAAAAAATGTCAACACTGCCAGTATGTGGAGTTTTATAACAATAGATGCGGCTTGTTTGGGTACCAGCCATTTTTCGAACTTAAATAGTGAATAATATACAGCCAGATAAAGTGAGACAACACTACTGATTCAAGTTATAAAAAGCATGGATTTAATCCAATTAATAACAAACTAATTCACAAGGTGACCGTTCAAGGTCAAACTATCACGACCGAGTGTCGTGTGGCAGAGACTCAGGCGCAGAGAAAAATGACAGGAGGCACAATGAGGGAAAAAAAATCAAAACGTACTTTACTTAAATTCAGAGCTCAAAGGTGACGTACGTACGTACATCCATGGGACACAACAAGGCACACACAGGTATACAACGACAATCTAGCAGAGGACAAGGGACAGCAGGTATATATATATATATATATATATATATATATATATATATATATATATATATATATATATATATATATATATATATATATATGAAAGGGGAAACACAGGTGTAGGGCATGAACAATCAGGAGACACACATAGGAGTGGCTGTGGGCAGGTGAAGGGAATGAACAATCAGGAGACAAGGCAGACAGGGGGCAGGAAGTGCGGGGACACAGAGACACGGACTACAAAATAAGACAGGAAGCAACACTTTAGTTTGCGATGAGTTATTCCCTTTTTGAAGCCACTTGGTATCCAAGAAGAAGCCTGGAAAGTTCTCATCAACTTTCAATGACGCATAATGAACAAGTCGAGCAGAATCTCTGAGCTGATCTGAATTTATACTGTGCTATATATTAGATGAGAAGTGAAGAGTGGAGCTGTCGAGTAGTCAAAGAGCAATCAAAGTCTAACTTTTGTCTGGTACATTGCGGCAGACGGTGGACACGAGGACTCACACTAGTATGGATGAGTGGAAGGAGTAAAGAAAATTGAGTGAAGAGAGAGAGAGAGATAAAATATGCAGTAGATGGATATGGTGCAGTGAGAGAGCGAGAGGCACATTAGCGCATGAAACATAGGATGAACAGAATTTCATGCTCTTGTGCTCCCAATGTCATGGTGTAAGATCAATGCATTGCCCTAAATGTCTTGAAAATGTTCATAACATTGCCAGAAAAAAAATCATCACACAATTAGAACATCCTTATTCTTCTGTGAGGAAAAACTTGCAATCAGAACTTTGTGAATGACAGCAAACTTTGACCCAGACTGGAGGACACATGCTAAATCATTTTCAATGTTTGCTTATTTAATTTAAATATGTTGAATATTGTTGTCATTTTTATGATTGGCAAATAATGCTTTGTGTTGTACGTGTGTAATACTGATACAATAAGATTTTAGCGTCATTGTATTCCTGTATCACCAACCCATCTGAATTTGATTTTTAGCTACAGAAAGACTTATTATGAGACTCTTTTCAGTCCAAAAAGGATTGACAAGCTGAATTGGCCTTTCAGTTTAAAACGTGCAGTTACGATAATTGCATAGATATTTGTTCTCCGGCTGTCTGAATTGCTGTTGTTGCTGCATTGTCCTGCTTGTTCGGCGTGCATGTGTGGTTTCAGTGGGGGCTTGGCTGCTACGTGCCAGTACTGTAAATAATTAGCGTTGATGTAGACGGTTCATTAAAGAACACCTAAAGCGAAAGTCTCCATTGTGCATTCCTCAGCGAGGAGTAATTTGCAGGAGATGAGTCTACCATTCTCCATGTCAGCAGGAAGCTAATTGTTGTTTGTTTGCCTTCTTTTTTTCAGTGGGATGTGAATATTTACCTCCAGTAGGGCATTGGCAGTGAGATTGGGGAGGATGACAAAAAAAGATAAGAGAGAGAGAGAGAGAGAGAGAGAGAGAGAGAGAGAGAGAGAGAGAGAGAGAGAGAGAGAGAGAGAGCTAGATTGTGAGATAGTCATTATTGCCTACACTAATGAGAAATTAATTACACCACAGCTGGCTGCGCAGACTGTATTAGTGGAGGCTGAACGTAGGGGGCAGCATGCAGGATCAGTAAGCCTTGAAGGCATTTGGGGAATTGGGGGCAGGCAAGATGTACCAAATTCAGAAAACCTGGAGAACAATCAACAGCTAAGAGCAAAAGAGATTGACGTTTGTGATATTACAAAGCCTTTTGGAAGACGGTGTGAAATCAAAGACAAACGTCAGGAAACAGGAATATGTTAACTAGACACTAAAGACACATTAAAAGAAGTTTTTTAATGTTGGCAAGCTCCCACAGATTAACAGTGTTCTATTGTCATCACAGCTGGACTAAAGTTCAGTAATGCATATACATGTGTATGCCTGACATTTAATTTGTATGCACATTCTGGGATTGCAACTATGTCAGCAAAGCTCATACAAACTGCTGATCCTTCTGTATACTAAGGCATCATAACCCCAACAGATTCAGCTGTGAGCTTGACATTTCAGGTTTTCTATAGATTCCATACCATTCAAATGTGATGAGAAATGAACGGACCGGGTACTTTATTTGTCTGAAAATCGAGTGGCAGCATACATTAACAGACACACACAGACACTCCCTGTAAGTGATACTAAGGCCCTATAACGTGGTCTGATCCTGACTTTGTCTGTGGAATATAATTGTAGGGTTACCTCCAATAATTGAAATGACTCCTCCATAGCTCTAAAACTAGCTTATTAAGAGTAACTAACATTACATTGTATATGCAAATGAAACACTCAATAGAAATATCAAAGTGGGCTCAAAATGCTTTAATGAAAATTAAATTCTAAAAAAATAAAAAATCTAAATCCGAAAGAAACTTTGTACAATACAATCATAAAATACTGTATTTGAAAGTTTAAATGTGTCCGTAATAAAGGACTGCACTACACCAAACATATATTTACTTAGCACCGACTCGATTTGTATTGCTTCAACAAAAGATTCAAGTGAGTTCAGGAGATCAAACAGTAGGTATTTTCCTGAAAGCAGAATTAGCAGTAACAGTAGTTATTATTCATTTGTCATAACACATTAACAGGACATTACAGATATTTGGCATGTGCTGTAACCAATCGGCTATTGGTTTGCACAGATGCATCTTTGTATGCAATTACTGTATGTGCCTGCAGAGGGTATTCAATTACATGATGGAGTATTTGTGAGGCGAGACCGATGCCGCTGTAAAACCGCTGCATAGTCTGAAGGTACGCGCCATGGTTAATTTAGCTCTTGTAATGAGACGGCCGAGAGGAGGAGACTGCGGGGGCAGTGCAATATGGGGAGGGGTGAAGCAGAGTAATGTTGCAGATGTGACTTAAACACGTGGTAACAGATTTTATATTTTCAACTTTCACTCTTTAATTTTACAGTTTCAAATCTCTTTTTCGGATCAAAACAGTTCAAAACATGTTTTCAGATTCAGATCGTTTTTTTTTCAGGTTCAGACTTTTGGCCTGGATATGGCTTGATAATTATGACTCACTATACCTTCATACAGCATATTCACGGGATTGGCAGTAAACTATATTGACGCCAGTGACACAGTTATGTTTAGCAAGCTGTTTTAGACCGTACTTGGCATGAATGACAGTATAAGAGCAATAAACTATGCCAGGTTGTGCCTTTCAAAACTGACAATATAATATCTGACGTTTCTCACCACTGTGAACACAGCTTACTGTCCCTGCGACGCTATCTGATGTGTGGGATGAACTGGTTTTGAATTGAATGGTTTATTATTTTTGCGTGAGGCAGATGTTCCTCTGAGACTATAAACAGATCAGTTTGCTGTAAACTTCACTACCCGGCCGTGATGCTGGCCGTGAGGCTGTCCTCGAGACGCCGAGGACACGTAGTGAGGAGAAAGTTAAAGTGAAAGTTGTTGCTACGTGCCTTTGCCTATTCAAAACACTCACGTCAATAGATCCTTTACAAAACGCTGTTGTCCGTCATATATGTGTATTATATACATATATGTGTATTATATATATATATGTATTAATCTGGTGTCAAGTTGATGCCTGTCTATGCATTCGTACACCTGTCAGAGAAATATACTGAAACACCGCGGAGAGATGACGGTCAGCTGTGGAAATATGATCCTCACAGATTAATGTGTGATACAACACTGTGCTGTTCCATATCGCTAATGTTTTGTATTAAAGATTACGGACTTTCATCTATCATCATAACGATAGTCTACCCTGTGCAGCAGCATGCATCCAGATTAAACATTACTTAACTCTCATTGTGTTACTAAGGACACACTGAATAACTATACACAGGAGTTAGTGTGTCTTTTGAAACGCTACGGTGAGCGGCTTGCTGCAGCATTCATTTAGGATTTTGACAGCATCATCAGGAAAAGTTATTCATCTTCATGACGAAGATATCACTTGTTAATTGTCGACATAAAACAGTGGACAGACGATTCCCATCAAGAGTTGAACCACTGATCATGTCTGACGTCTAATCTTAAGAGTCTCCTGCACTACCACTGAGCTAGAAAAAACTGAAGAACAGATAGCGTATTATCAATTTAACACTCAGATTAGTAAATATATCACTAATAATCATCATTAACTGTGTTTTATTTTGCCACATCAACGTTAATGCACGTAGCTCACCACGTATGTGTTTTTTGTAAATTATGCAAGATGAAAAGGCAGCCGGTGTTAGAATATGCTGTAGAAATATGACTATATTGCAATCTGGATAAATGCGTGCTGCACAGGGTAGACTATCGTTATGATGATAGAGATGAAAGTCAGTCGCAGGGACAGTACGCTGTGTTCACAGTGGTGCGAAACGTCAGATATTATACTGTATTTTCTGAATGGCAAAACCCGGCATAGTTTATTGCTCTTATACTGTCATTCATGCCAAGTATGGTCTAAAACAGCTTGCTAAACATAACTGTGTCTCTGGCGTCAATTTAGTTTACTGCCAATCCCGTGAATATGCTGTATGAAGGTATAGTGAGTCATAATTCTCAAGGTACCCATGGTACCTGAAGGCAACGTGGTTGAGGCTGGTTCTCAGCCTTAATTGTTAAGCTGTCACTCATGAGACCACGCCCCTGCAGTTGAAACCACACCAGATCCAGGCCAAAAGTCTGAACCTGAAAAAAAACGATCTGAATCTGAAAACATGTTTTGAACTTAAAAAAAAGATTTGACTCCGAAAAAAAGAGATTTGAAACTGTAAAATTAAAGAGTGAAAGTTGAAAATATAAAATCTGTTACTGAAAAAAATAAATATTTTTCAAAGTTCAATATCAAAACTTGATTTTTCAGGTTCAAATCTTATTTTCAAATGAACAATACATATGAACTGGATTTAGCTCCATACAGAAGACCTTTTGCAGGCGCTGCAATCCGACCCATATTTCCTCTGCCAAAAGGAAGACTATCATCTCTACGAGAGACGGAGAAACAAAGACTTGTTGTTCCCGATGGTGCTCATCAATCTGCATATAACCGTGACTTGTTTATATGGGTAATTCTTGCCTGCTGTGACACTCTCTACACCACTGCTGGCTTCAGGGCAGCAGGCTTGCTACCTATCTACATAACAACAATGGACCAATTACCTGAGTATCCATACACACACACACACACACACACACACACACACACACACACACACACACACACACACTCACACACACACACACACACACACACACACACACACACACACACACACACACACACACACGCACACACACACACATCCAGTAACAGATATAGTAAACTCACACACATAAATGCACACACAATTACTAACACATGCACATCCAGGCCTCAACATATTTGATTATTCTTGTAAAAATAGTTCCATAGCCACAGACATCTTACTCCAAAGCCTTGATGTGAAAGAAGGCGTGATGAATCAGTGTACAGACTTGACCTCTGTTATCTTTTCTGTCTATGATTCTCAAATTCAAACAAATAATTTTGTCCTAGTATAATTTTTGTTTCTCTCATACAACTATGGCAAAGCTAATAATCATAGTTATTGATTGTTGATGTTGTTTATTATAATGTATAAGCACCTAATTGAGGAAATGTTTACTTCTGGGCCCCGTTCCTCGTATGTGGTTCAACTAAGTCGATCAACTGTCTTATTATCCAGTTTAAATTACCCCGATGATTGACGTCAGGCTAACTCGGTTCCTCAAAGGCTGATCCACGCTCAATCAGTTTCGTTAATTCGAACCAGACGTCAGTCATCTGGATAATTGTGCATGCCCGTCTGCTTCAAAAGGGGAAATAGTTGAGCACTGAATCCATGATCTTCTAACGCTACAATGGCAAATAAACTCAAAGGACAAGCCACTTTTTTCTCCGCTGACGAGCAGGAGATGATCATGAACGCATATGAGCAAGTCAAGAGCATAATCATGGCAAAGTCTAAAGCTGCGTTCACACCCAAAGTGTCACGAATATTCACAACGATTTTGCAACGCTTTTGGTGTGAATGCAGCTTAACATGGCAAAATATCAGACAAGTTAATGCGTAACTGTTGGGAAAATGTATTGGCTAATTTTAAGTGCGTCATAACCCCAATCAATCAGATTTAGATTTATTTAAATGTGACTGCTGGCAGTAGGCTTTCAGAATAAGTAGATCAAAACAAGCCCAAAGAGTATCTAATTGATATCAATTAATATATATTTATGAGGATATATGTACTGTATGCACATATGTATCATGTATGTGTTTATATACATGTGTAGATTACCATATAACTAGGAGTTTGAATATGTGTATGGGTGGACCCGTATGTATGTATTATTCATACTCAGAAATTCATTCAATTGAAGCAGTGAAAATAAATTGTGTGTGATTCTCTGTATTCTTATCATGAGTCCACCTTAATAATTTTCTACAATAATGATATGTATTAACACATCATCGTCATATACTTCTGAGTGCTTTCAACACATCCATAGGTTTCTTAAGCACTAAATAAACGTTACCAACAGCACGCCATGCAGTGGCTTTCCCGATGTTCTCTGCATCGCCGACTGTACAAACATGTACCACTCGCAAAAAAGCACAAGGCTGTGATCCAGGCTATGCATACTGTATGTGAGACGGCCGATGCTCTGCTGCGCCGTGTGGTGTTTAATGTACGGCGCGAGAAGGTCTCGTAAATAAATTATTCCTTGTCAGCAGAATCGTTAGCGCTCGTACAGGAAGTCATCATGATGTGAGAACGGATCTTGGTGATCTCAAAGAACTCTCTCCCTATAAAACTAATATCGCTCCTTCATCTCTGAGGAAGGGAGCTGGCATTTTTGTCCGGTGGGAGTGGCCAGCTTATCCAGTGAATTTCAGTAAGCCTGCGCTGGAGCAGGTTAAGGGATTTGGATGTGTTGCTATGGTGATTTTTCCAAACTTGCTTCTTGGAACCGAAAAGCCTGACCTGCATCATCTTATCCTGAAAATGATCCGGCTAACTCAATAAGCCAGGTATGAGGAACGGGGCCCTGGTGGCATTGTAAATAATGAGTCATGTCTATAGGGAACAAAGGTAGAAGTAGCATGACATTGTTGCAGTTGGTTCCCGCCCTGATTATTCGGGATGGACAAATTAATAGAAATTGTTGTCAGTATAATGTAATGCAGTTCGACAGCATCCCAAACTGCAGCATCCAAAATCAAAAAGTTGAATCCTTACCTCTCTGAAACTGTTTTCCTTCATGAAGGCAGGCTTTATTGTAGGACTGTTGCATTAGTTTCAGCTCAGTCTACCTCTTAAACTGACAACAGAGTGTATGTTCTGTTACAGCTTTGGAGGGCTCTGACAAATGATGTCGTCCTGCAAAAAAACAAAAAACTTGTATGTGTTGTTTTGGAAGGCAATGACGCATAGCGTACTCTGCATAGACTTGGTAACCTTACCTTGGCTAGCATAAGACATGATGTCCTTGTGGGACACTTGGTTGTTGTATAATGAATAATCCGTTTTTTCCCCCAGTGGAGCTGTTTGTCATTCATACTAATGTTAAGGTGGAGAGTGTTTAAGTTGAATAAAAGAGTTGGACGTAAGCTAATAATCATTTACTTAACAGTTTCTATGCAAAGATGGCTTGGCCTTAACCTCATCCACATCATGCTCTTCGTCACTCATGCGTGGTGCACATCCTAATACCCCCGTCTCTATCGCTCCCCCTCTCTCAGACATTGCATCACACCAAAGGCTACAACAGGGGTGTTCAATTACAATTCAACCAGGTCCAGTTGGAGATCATTTCCTCATGCAAAGGTCCAGAACAACACAATAATGTCTAACTTGTGCTATCCAATATTGAAGTCGCGAACTTCATTTTAGAAAAATGTATAGAACGGAATTGTCCTTGCCCTGCGGCTTCAAATTCTGTTAATTCAGTTGTGAAGTGATGTCAACCGAAATAGCCACAATATTATATGATTATCTTCTAAAAAGAGAAATTTGAATGCTTGGACTATATCTGCAGTTATAGAAACCACTTATTGTCAGCTCTATTCTCCTCTCTGTTAACATTATTGTTGGGCAGTGCATTCATGTTTTAGGATTCTCATCATAATGGGCTCATAGATTGTTTATTTTCTATGCCTTCATTTTGGCTTTGAATGGGCAAGTTTGCTCAAAGGATTTGTGCTTTGTCTCGTAATTGTGCTTCACATCTACACTTTTAATAATCGCCAAGGTCCCTGAACATATGAGACTGGTTTTGAAATGTCCATGGGAAGAATAAACACAAAAGTCTATCCATTCTTGGTTAAAGGCTCTGGTCTCGCTGTCCACATTTCTTCTTCTCCTGGAGAATGCCATGTGAAATAACTTCTCGGACTCACATACTTTTCCGACTACACTGCCTCTCGCCCATCTCTCCCCTGTGTGTGTGTGAATATCTCACTAAAGCCGCCATGCCTATCGAAATACACATATTTGATTGGCTGAGTAGCATCATGTCTTATGATTTACAATGCATGCAATTGGCCGGTGTGTTTCCTGGACCGCTGAACGAATGTCATAAAGGCTAGAAAAGCTGCACCGGTTAAAATAGGAGCGTTTCGTCAACATTGAATAATTCTCTATCTATCGGTTGTATGTCCAGGTCCGGATATAGATCCGGACCGTGGTCTGCCTATTAATAACCCCTGGACTACAGTATGAAAGCTTTTGGCTGTGTTGGCTGCCCCCCTTTCAGACACATGCCCATATGGGGATATAGACTGCATAAACTCACCTCAAAAGAAGAACATACAGTGCAGTATACACACCTTCACATGCACGAACACAAACCAATTTGTGGCCACGGTTCCTTGCAAAGGGAGACACAAACTTGAAATTCCCATTGTTTCATCTGGCTGGGTCTGTAGGGACGAAGGACTGAATCTGCCCCGAGGTGATGAATATGATTACGACTCAAAATACAATACAATACAGCAAACGATTTTCAACAATGCACTCCCTCTGAACATTTAAAACTCCACCTGGCAGTCTCTTTAGAATGCATACACACCTAAATAAACAGATGCTTAACCAGACAGTGAATGAAACAGTCTTCTCCTGCGGGTTAAGGGAATGAAGTACATGAAAACCTTGCAAGATAATACATATCAAAACAAGTCCTTGGCTATTTTAAAAAGTGGATTCAACAGAATGACACTGTATTCACAATGTATTCACTGTGCAAAGACTAATATCTAAGTATAATAATAATACCTACAAAGATCATGCATTTTTTTGCCACATTTTTGCTATCTGGTGGCTAACAGTGTCGCCTCACACCAAGAGGGCCCTGGTTCAGTCACGACACAGCCTTCTGGGCTGAATGTGGGTTTGCTCTAATATTATCATGGATTGTGTTTCCAAAATAACAGCTCTGGGCCCGAGATTACATGATTATGGGTTAAAGTGTGTGTGTATTCAGTATTGACTCCCATTTAGGTTGAAAACATGATTGTAGTTGCAAGTTGCGTCCATATGGTTCAATTAAGGAGGCAGTGATTGGTAGTGTGGAAGGAGAAATGGGCAATGACAAGAGACAGAGACAGACGGAGAAATCAATGACAAAGAAGCAGAACAGATCCTGACTGCAACCACTTACGGTTGATTTATTTAGCGAGGGAAAGAGATGGGGGAAAAGAGAAGAAAGAAGGGTGAAGGAATGACAATTCCCCTGTGTCCGAACAAAAGCCTACACTCGTTTTCATCATGGTGGAAGCTGGAGGTAACACGGACCAAGTCAGACGAGCAGGGAAGTCTGTGTGTGCACCTTGTGTGTGGCCGTGTGTTGATGTGTGTCCCGAGAAGAATGTTATGGTTGACCAGACAGACATTGTGTGGGCTGAGTCAGCGGGCAGTGAGGGCGCCATGTGTGAGAACACATTTAGTCTCAGAAGGCTGCCTCTGTCACAACCTGCTGCCCAACTACTCTGAAGATACTGGCCTTTAATTATTTATTTATTTTCCCCTCTGTCTTCCTTTTCATCTGTGCTTTTAGCTCACTTTCTCCAGCTCTCCTTTGTTAATCCTTTGGTATGCTTCCTGGGTTTCTATGCATCTCTCTCTCTCTCTCTCTCTCTCTCTCTCTCTCTCTCTCTCTCTCTCTCTCTCTCTCTCTCTCTCTCTCTCTCTCTCTCTCTCTCTCTCTCTCTCTCTCTCTCTCTCTCTCTCTCTCTCTAATGAAATCCACTTTAACTCAGTTCAGCAACTTTGGCAACATGTAATGATACCAAAATTGAAGGAGCACTCTGGTAGCCCTTATCAATATCAACATGAAGTTGCCCTTAAATAGCCAAAAAAAAATATAACTCAATGATAGGAATGTTTATAGAATGAACTAAATAATTAATTAATAGGGAAAAATACATCTTCGCTATTTAGTTTTTTGTAACGTTCTGTGATCAACAACAAGCTGACTTTGACAAGCTGACATATCTATACCTCAAACGCATCAAAGCTGAGGATCCTCACACTTTTTGGTCGATCTTGGAGACTTTCCCCGTCGCTCTCCAAAATAAAATAAAAATAAATTCAGAAACACATTCTCGAACATTTTCTTATGTGTCTTCTGAAATGTTTTCTTACGGACTTCGGAAGACCAATGTCAGAAAAGATCTCCGCCTGATTCATGAACGCCTTAAAATGGGTTCTTAGACAGCCGAAGCGTTCTCAGCTGTGCTGACCCCGAATGAGGATTTCTCGTGCACCTGGTTTTGCATACAGAAACGCCCCGCCAACTCCTTATAAGGGCATGCAACTGAAGAGACCTGTGCACAATCTACAGACTTCACAGGCCACTCGAAAGCAACTCCAGACTGATCAAAATCATGTCAAAGCGAACTGCGGTCAACTCAGCGGACACTCGGATCTCCGTAGTTAAATCAGCAGACACTGAAATTGAATTGCACCTATGTATTGACATTCACGGTAAACACATTCAAACGACCCAGATCGGGAGAGAGCGAGGGTTTTTGCAAAGTTAGCAGAAAGATCCACATGACACAACATCCGTTTTTCACAATAATATATCGACAAATCGTAGCATATATGGAAATGAGATTCAATTAATTATATTCACATGAAGTAAAACATGTGACCTGCAACTAGTGAGTTAAAGAGAAAGTACAACTCAATTGTGCGTGAAGTGTATTTATTATTTGATTTGAGGGTTAATTGAAAGATAATTAATGTGATTATATCTGACTGATATGTATGTGGTTAGGACATTTCGGACCATATCCAAATAAAAATATACCAAAAATACCAATTTGTATTTTTTATATTTTTTGCAGAGGTCAGGGATCTTGGGCTTAAAAAGGTTGGTGACCACTGATGTAGATGTATGTTTAAACTATATGGGTTGTGCATACCTGATTGAAGATTGAGGAAGTCTATCATTGTTTATAATGATTATTATCACCATGAGGCACAATCATTTGAATTGGATCACATCAACTACATCTAAACACCACACGTATATAATTTGACAAAGAGAGACACACAGTTTGAACGATGATGTTTGCTGCTGAGCAAACAGAATATAGAGTAAATAAGTAATTGGAGAGTCACTTAATTAGTATTAGTAGCAGTTGAAGTGATCCCAGCAGGGAAGAGAGATCTGCTGGTATATATTTGGGCTTCAGCTGAGTCTTTGTGCATGATTAAAACTGCTGAAGTCACATTTGGTGACTTCAGTTAAGTTCTGAATGGAAGAAATGCTGTCAAAGTAAAAAAAAGTATAACTTGTATCACCTAGATTCATGTTACAGCACCCTGCATGTGACTGCTGTAGGATATCAGATTTCTGTTTTAATTGGAAACAATGGTCGGCATGATTAGTGGCAACAATTAGATCATCCGAATAGCAGTCACAAAAATGTCCAACTTTGCCGTATCTAGCCATTCATATACTGTATGTTCTGTTATTTTATGTACCAATGTGCAACTGAGACATATTCATACAATAGGAGGTGAATGTAAATCCCTTTTACTGAGAGCATTAAAAAATGAATTGGAAAATTATGCCAAAAACTAGAGAAGGAATAGTCCACCCAAAGAGTGGAATAATAAAGAGGATTCATGAAGACGATGATAGTTGTTTGTTAGTTAAAGAATACTATTGAGTCAAAGTAGGCCTATTTGTAGGACATGTTAGAAGATATAGTAGATTTGTGTGCATTTTAATGCTCGTGGCACACACATACTTTGTTTTTTTTTACTGTCTCTGTAAATATATATGGTAGTTTGTCATCTTGACAAAGTAAATGATGCAGTTTAGTCCAGCCTCTCCCAGTGTGTTTTAGTGCTGCAGTGTACATCTTGCTGCTGGGTGACTTACCGGTCCATTTCAATGCTCTTTGGCTGTGGGAAGAAAAAGCAAATGAACAGCATGAAGTGCTCCTCCTTTTACTGTAAAAGTGATTTGATGCTATTATGTAACAAAACTGAAAAATACTATTTTTTTCTCTTATCCCACCCCCCTTCCTCATTTATTTGTGTTCATCTGCAAATGTTTTGAGGATTTGTATTTGCTATCAAGTCAAATTCATACATATTTCCTGCTTCATAACAGGCACAGCAGCCAATTAATTTGAGAATATGAGTATATGAGAGTATGAAAATGTAAGCAGAGGCAGAGAATGAGGTCTGTCTGTCACCTGAAGATATTGAATTCCTCTGGTTGCTGCATTTGGAGAAAATTAGAAAGTAATTTCAATCATGATTGATAGCGGGTTATAGATTTGACGCAGAACTGAATTGTAGTGAATGGCAGTTATGCTATGGCATGCTTTTGTGTGTGGAAAAAGAGGATCGCTTTATTCTGCATCGTCTGCACAATAGCTTCAACTGACTTGAACCAACAGGTCCTACATTTGAGCTACAGAGTCTTTAAACACATGCAACTGTGACTAAAAGTTGTAATATGCCACATCTTATTCATGCACTCACACTAATACAGTAGATTGAGCACAAGTACATAGGATGTATCGGAAATATGAAACATTTTGGGGTGGGACAACAGGATTAAGACTGCAGAAGCACCTTCAGTATCTGCAATTACATATCAAGCATATATCAAGCATCTAATGCAGTGTACAATCAATCAGCCTGCCAATCAATTAAAGTCATATTGCAGTATGTGAAGAATACATTTAAGACAACTTTGATATTTGCTCTGCGGGACCTCAGTGAGGGGAATAGTGGCAAAGGCGTCATGTAATTAGTCCATGCGAAGAGCATGATAATGGATGGGATTGTCATGTCGACTGCTCATTTGAGTCCAATAATGGTCCATGTAATTAGCAGAGGGGTAGAAACATTGTAATTTTTCTCCACTGTAATTAATCTTTTCATTGAACAGACTTTCCACAAAGACCTTAAACCTCATCGATGGGAACTTAGATCCTACTTCTTAGATGCACAAAACCCGGCCTGTTGAAATATATTCATAGTAATAGACGTAATGACATACACAGAAACCTACTAATTCAGAGAAAGCAATATAAATAGCTATCCTGATATAGAGCCTGTAATTCATAAAACGAGTCTAGTCCAAAAGGTTTTCAAAAGTTCATGCCGTTTGTTTGAGTTAAGTCCTTTTCTCACTGCGGTAGAATTACTATTTGAGGAATTTCTTCGATTTAGAAATGTAACTACCACAGTTTGACATTAGTTAGTATTCAGCCTGTTGAAAAATACACTGTTTCCCAGCCATAGTTATTCCATATCCATGCCTTGTAGACCTATAGGTCAACACAATCCAACAAAATAAGTGCTAATTCGGCTTTATAATACTTTAATTAAACCTGGAACAACTATGGCATGCTTGAAAAAAATCCAAACTACAGATAAACTATTTATCAGGACTTTGTGAATCTGGAACATTTTACCATTACGTAGGAACAGATGCAGTGGTTTGAAACAAAAGATCACCTGTCATTAGAGTAAGATGGACTGCAGACGGTTGCAGAAGGCTGTAGGGGCTGACTGGAGAATGGTTTACAATCACTATGGCACAGGAGATGGGTGGCAGATGACATCACAGTGTAGGATGGAAACTGAAAGACTAAATAAGGACACTGACACAGCTGAGGAAATTGACATGTGGCAACAGATTACACGGACTGGGAGTCAGTATGAACTGCACGGAAATCTTAAACTTGCAAACTGCAAACACATGTGGTGAAGACATGAGAGCAACTTCATGAAGAGTTACTGAAGACATGCCGTAGATACTCTGGAGCAATGCATCTGGAGAGTCATCAGGGAGATGCTGAGCAGCTGAGACAATTAAGACTGGATTGAAGAATTATCATGCAATGCAGATGGCCCAGCCGTGACATACGATCATATCATACACAAGATGAAAGGTTTCTTCTTTCCGCATTGACATGGTTCTGATTGTGCAACTCAGAAAAAGAGGCGATTGTTCTTCTTCCAACTCAGATGATCTTCTCAACACATACTGTACATCATCTGGATGAGCTGTCTATGTTGAAGTATTGTCTAGCCTGAGGCAGAGCAGACCAGCATCTGGCAAAACCAAAACAGATGCTGAAGCACTAGATGATGAACAAATACAAATCTGCTGATAAACCAAAAAGCTATACTCATGTACATGTCATTGAGGGGGTCTCATGGCTTGCACATTTAGTTTTACTGTGAATGTAACTTAGTGCTTTCTGCAATTGTTGCTGTTTTTCAAATTTTTGTTACTATTGTCTTGTCTTAGAAAATACATTTTCCTTTGTGACTTCAGGCACTTGCGTAGTAATGTGTCGGCAAATTTTGATTTGTCAATTGCTGATCTAATCTTGCGTGTGTGTGTGTGTGTGTGTGTGTGTGTGTGTGTGTGTGTGTGTGTGTGCCTGAGTGCGGCGCACTATTTAGTTACAGCTGGGAGGTGTATTCGGGCAGGAGTTGAACATAAAATACATTTAATTAAAACTTGACAGAAATAAAACAAAAAAGCTCACCAAAGAAGTCTTGGTTCGTCTTTCACTCATTCAATAATTTGGCAAAAACAATCCCTTAATTTATCGAAGTAGATGTGAACACCTGCCAACTCTACATGCTGTTTCCCCAATTATTTTTTCGTATTTTTGTTTGAAATGCCCATCCGTAAAATAAACCTTAAACATCAGTGAGATACAAATTCATGAAAATGTTTGAAATTCTATCTAACGTGTGTATTTACACACTGAAGTGGTGGGGTGGAACTCTATGTTTTTAATGCATTCCCTGTTTTCCATCCTGCTGCTCACAAAGCCATTTCCCATGCAACTATTATAGATGCATCTCTCTTTATTTCAGAGCCTCACTCTCATGATTCAAGAATTATAGCTGCAATGCTGCAGAATAATAAACCAAACAGAGCTGTTATCTGTAGGAGAGAGGCATCAATCACTCTGAGACCAGAATAAAGGGCAGCAATGGGAGTAATTATCTGTGGTAAAAGACAATGATGTGTGACTGTAAAAAACCTCACAGGCAAAAATACTCAGCTCAATGATTTCTTTATCAATTGCATTAAGGCTTAAATAATTGTTCGGGAATGTTAGGCAAAGTTTTCTAAGAAGATTTGGAAAGTGCAGCTGACTTTTCCGCACATAGTTTTATTAGCTATATTGGCTTTACTCAAAAAAGTAGTTCAGATACATGAATCATCATATTTGCAAAGTCCTTTCACAATGGTGCAGCAGTACCATTGATTATAGGGAGTATAGTGTTCACACTTTAATTGTGATATATTGAGACCTGGATAAGTACAAGTATTGCAAAATAATGAAATTAAAATTATACAAATTTGAAGTAAACTACAATACTATATCTCTACAGATGTGTGAAGTCTGTTTTTTTCTGCACAAAAAGAGCCTCTACAATAGTCACACCTTTCAGCCAGAAAATGTTCTGGACATAAATACAGACTTGATGACCCCATTCAGTTTCTTGTGGAAGAAATGCTTTTTGTTGTAACGTAAACATTTAATAAAACAATCCAGCAGGTTGAAGCGAGGAACTGTGATGGACCATAAAACAAATAGAGCAATTTGGATGTGTTGTTGGCAGTTGCAGACACCTAAAGTTACCTTTCAACTTTGGTCCAGTGGCAAATCCAGATCTTCTCCACAGGGCACTAAGTCATTGTTAAAGTAAAACAACAAACACTTATTGCCCTGAAATCCTGTGTCATTCAGAAATGTATTGAACTAAGGAAGCAAGATATCACTAAAATATCTACCATGCAACTTGAACACAAAAATGCTTAAAAAGTATGCTACTTTATTAATGTTGTGTGGTTGCAATGCCTTCTCTTGTGACCTCTATTGTAATTGAATGCAGCAAAACAACTCAAACACCTGCAGTTGGGTTTGCAAGGAGCAGGGGAAGTGGTTTGGAATCAATAGAACACATGTTTGTTATTCTTTTACATGCATCTGTGGTTTTCAGCTATTTTGCGCGCACACACGATGAATGCATGTTGCAGAGAGAGAGAGAGAGAGAGAAAGAGAGAGAGAGAGAGAGAGAGAGAGAGAGAGAGAGAGAGAGAGAGAGAGAGAGAGAGAGAGAGAGAGGAGGGAGGAGAGAGACACACTGATAAACATTGATATTTAAGCAAAGAGAAAAACAGCAGCAGGAAGGGGAATAGAGAAGGTATGTGAGTGTGTGAGTGTGTGTGTTTGGCAAAAGTACCCCATGCAATTAGGTCATTCTGAATAATTGGCTGCCGTTGGCTCTCATTAAACCAATCTCAAGACTGAGGCCTTTGATCAGCCCACGGTCAGACCAAATGTAATTGTTGAACGAGCATATAGAAGCCATAGGGAAGCTAAATTCACACGGAACATAATTTCTACTTTGCGATCCTGAGCTGCATCATTATTGACTAAACGTTTGGCTTGGTCATATTTCACTTGAAGAAAATAGTTTTCATAAAAGAGAGGATGAGTGCAGCAGAATATCCATCATGTTTATGACCCCACTTTTATCTAATTTGTTTTTAACAAAGGGGTTCAGAAAGAGTTTGAGGCCACCGTTCAGTGACACACACTGAAACGTGCCGACGCACACAAAGTTAGCATCGGGCAGCTCAAGCCCAAATACAGCCAGTCTGCTCCATAAGTCAGCTCTCAGGGGCTCTGTCTTCCTCTCCGTGTGGATATCCCTCAGTGATGTACAGTGGCTCATAAAAGTAGCTCCCATTTTGACTCTAACAACATGTCATAAAAACTGAAGTAATCCACTGGCTCTTCAAAATACGGTTGTTAACTGCAATAGCAGACTGTTAGTGATGCCCCCAGGCGGATAGAAGAGAACTAGCCTGATCTCTGCCAAAGTTTCCCTTTCGTCCCCTCTGCCCACTGACATCTGAAACCCTCATTGAAACTGATCATTGGCAAATATTATGGACCACTGCAGTATGGGGTTGGAAACAATCGCTTCAGACAAAATATGCTAATTATCCCAGGCGAAATAAAGGTTAAATACAATGAATATAAAAGACGGATAAAGCTAACACCACCTTTTTAAAAGTGCTGATATGCATTTCAACTAATATCAGTTTGAAATGATTAAAGGATAGATACTTTTTTTTATCTTACTACAAAACATGCCCATATGTACAGCGGCTACTGTGATTGTTTTTCCTCTATACTGGCTGCCAGTCCATTAAAAGTGAGTCAACCTATTGATTAAAATATGCTGTAAACCATTACCACAATTAAGCCCATTTCTTATTTCCCCTCACCTCTCAACGTGTAAGCACAAGAATAACTGTTACCCAGTTAGCTTGCAGCCTTCGATGTAACTTCACTGTTGATAAACATCATCATGATAGAGATTTTCCAGGCCTAATTGATATAATATGCTTGGAAATTAGTCTCATTTACTTGGCAGAAAAAATGCACTCTCACAACCAATATTGCCTGTTACTGTATCTTGACATATCTCTCACTTAGTGGAGGCGTACAGAGTTGTTGTAATTATATAAATAGACAAAGGCTGCTCAGGAGCTTAATTATTGGAGGGGGGACGTTTGCCATTTTTTCTTCTCAGCCAAACTCACACTAAAAGAGATGCGATCGACCCATCTTTTTTACTACCTTGCAGCTTTCTGTCATTATTCTATCTTCTACATGTACTCTGCTAACTTAAAAAATACTGCAAAACATTAAAATGGATTTTCTCTTGGAAGGTCAAAACAGTTTGAGCACTGCATTATGAACAAGCATTATTCTAAGCACTTATTTTTACCTTCACTACTTATGTAATTTCTAACTTCCTGTCTTTTCGCACAATACACGTTGTGTATGCCATAAAAACACTGGCAGTATCCCCATTTTTATAGAAGCTCACAGCTATTAGTTTCCTGCAAGTTTTCTCTGGGGAATCAATTATTTGAAGGCTGAACTGCACCACGTCATCCACTCTTCTCTTCCTCTTTCAATATATATATATATATATATATATATATATATATATATATATATATATATATATAATTTCTCTCTCCCTCAGCGATGAGCCATATATAGACAAATTAATACCTCTAACCAAACACAGAAGCCCTTTTCACAAATGTTGTTCATACTCATAAACATATATAAATATTTAAGCACATAATTAGAAATGTGTCTCATTTCAGACTGTAACTGCTGGCTTATATTCCTTTTTTTCTTTAATTTATTTCATGGAAATACTTGCTATTCTCTCTACATTGCAGCTTGTCATTGCTCCCCCTGGTACTGAATATGCAGGAGTGATAGGCACATATAATGAAACATATGCATAATGCACACAGGAATCCAAACATATACAGTGCTGCAAACTATTTTAAAGTCAATACACTTTTAAAAAGTATTACTTTGAATGTTTTATTTTTTCAGATAATGAATTCTGAAATAGTGTAACATGTTAGTTTGATTTATTTAGAATTCTTCTTAATTACTGAACCTTGTTTTTCTAGTCTCAAAGCAAGTGTACACACCAAACTGCTTGCTTGACTCCATGAACCTCAGTGTGGCTTCAGTGCACGTGGATTTAGGAATAGATACGCAGGAAGACCAATTCCAATTACCATGTGGAAAGTGAGAAATAAAGCTTCTAAATCTTCTAGCTTTGAAGTCTTTAATGCTTAAGCAATTAACTGAGAATAACAGGAACAGGGTTAGGGCCAACGCCAATGGGATATCGAGACTGGGGCTGTCCAGCTAATGCACAACAGCATGATTTCTAATGTGTTATACAGATGGAAAGCCGCTGCCTTGCTAACACCTACTGTGCATCACGCATCAGCACATTTAACAGCCAGTGTCACACCTCCTCTGTTGGAAAACTGGTTAAGGCTATTAAGGCTTTGGAAAATGCCAACCTTTGATTTGCAGCCCACATTTCCAAACATACTGTAAATTAGTTGTATTATTTTTGTGTAGCCAAGAAAGCAAAATCATTTCCCAAAGTTATTTATTTGCACTAGGCATATTGACATCCAATAATGGTAATTAAATGTGTTTGTTTGAAGATTTGTGAAAATATATTTTCGAACACTCACGTGCATGTTATCTTGAAAGAGGTCTGAACCAGTGACCTTTCATTTGAAAGCCATTTGAGTGGGCTAAAATAAACAAAATAATGACTAAGTTAACTTCTCAGTGTAATACATGTTTCACTTAACTTCGTGGTGCACGGATCAAGGATCAAGTAATGTATGAATGAGTTTTTACTACAGTCATTCGTGCTGGTTCAGAGTTAATCAAGAGTCTGAAGAAAGTTGTTCTAAATAATTAATATTCATGAACAAATTATTACCAAATGAGCCATTTAACATATATATCCCAGTCTGTTGTCTAGTAAATCATTATATACAATAAAGTCTTTAAATCAGTTCATGATATATATATGACTCATCATGAACTGCTTACTAACATGTTTTTCTCAATAAACACATTACTTAACTCACATTTGTGTTACTATAATGTGAAGAAAAAAAAGCACAGATCTCATCAAGAAGCTAACGATTTCAAAGTTTGCAGCCAGTATTATTTTTGTGTGCGCCTCCAATTAAGTCACTGCATGGCCCTGAATGCTGTTATTCAACTTCAGGCCATGCAGTGGTAGAGCAGCCTCACTACACGTTTCACTACTTCTAAGCTTGATTCATCTTCACTGTTTCGATTCAAGATGGCCATCTGTTGTTTTGTGTCCCATGGCACTTGTTTCTATCTCTCTGTAAGATCTGGGGTACACAGTCCTGGCAGAGGACAAAGACTCAACCAGAACATCACTGACAACAGTTACGGTGATAAGAATCACAAAGTCACATTTGTGCTGGGAGCTTCTCTCTGAGAGCTTTTGAGTTTTCAATCAGTCTGTTAACTTGAATCCACAATTCCAAACATTAGTGTAGACCCCCCAGCAATTTGAGATGTTCTTAAGTGTTTCTCTCCAAGGGTTTTTCAGTGTTCACTTACATTGCCTGACTCCTGAATTGCACAAGACAGGCAGTGCACTCTGGTCTTCGGTGTCAAATCCTGTGGTAACCGTGTAAGCATTCACCAACCTCCAAACCTCTGCAACAAAGGCATTTAGTGAAATCAGCTTGTTAAACATTTAGTTTCAAGTTTAACCTGATGGTAATTATGGAGTCTGAGAGTGCCAAGTAAATTTTTAACATTTCCCTATTAGAGAGTTCCGGTTAGTGATCGCGAAGGGAACAGAGGTAAAATAAAGTGTTATCACAGTGCTTTATGCTTGATGCAGCACTGTTAATTGAACAACACAGGTGTTTCTTCCACCAGTTTTTCCCCTCTGCCAACAGGCTAACTTTCTTTGTTGATGTTCAACCTTTTTCACATAATTATTTTTGGGGCCATTCCATCCCTTTGTTAGTTGACTGTCCACCAGCGGCGGGTCGTGGTTTTGGGCGTACGCCTGCTGTCTAGCCGGCGCACCGGCCACCTACTGTTAAAATTACAGAAAGGCCACACACACAAAAAGAAGAAAAACTAGAAGAGCTGGGGTTTGAACCACCAATCCTCTGATTAAGAGTTGGACATGATAACCATTGGCTAACCATTGAGCCAACAGTCAGAATGGATTAGAGGACTGACATTAATAGATATATTGTCCAACTGGCCGTATTCATTCGTGGTGCTGATGAGATTTTGCCGGTCCCCGAGGAGTTCTTTGAGACCAATCACAGCGCACATTAATGGTCACGCGGGCCCTGTGGCCAAACACACATTTCATAATGCTAGCAGGCCTATCCATATTGAATTTAAATAGCTCGATTGGATAGAGAAACAAAGGTGAAATGTGCTTGGATGAGAAGACCCTTAACAAGCAGTGGTGCCGTGCCACTCAGCAGACTGAAGGCTTTTGAAGGCTGAAGAGAAGGCAGACAACAGAGCAACACAGGAGCTGGGCAATGAGAAAATAAGCTAATACAGAAACATAATTAGAATACATGTAGTGTATTTGTGAAAAACAATACAATTATAAAATAGCTATAACTTTAATTATTAAAAAAAAGAAAAAAAATTAAATTTAAACTTTGTGATTCTGTTTAGGCCAGCAGAGAAAGCTTATCAGGCCCTGACGGCCCGCCACTGCTATCCACACATAATGTGCTTGTGTTAGATACACTGCATAGCACCATGGAGGACAGAGGGACACCAATGCTTCATGGAAAAGCCATTGAAACCCTTAAGATGAAGGTAATGATGGAAAATAACCTCATGGTCATACCTTGCAACCATATGTGTATTCTGTTCAAACACTTTTTTATTATTTATTGTCAAGTTGGATACCTAATTTTTGGGGATAATTCACCGTTTGAATAATCATTCTAACCTGAACTGTCAAATGTGTGCATTTAAAGAAAAACTAAAATAAACTTACCCAACAGTAACATCCCCTACAGACCCTCGAGACATTGTAATAACATTCAAATTCAGCCTCTTAGAAGAAACAGAGGGTTCAAATATGCTACCCTGTTCACCAATAAAATAAAAATATCTGCATCTGCCCTCGGAGCTCCACTTCTGGGAATACTTTCAGCAGAAATCAATAGCTCCCTCTGAGAAGCACAGTATGCATCTGCAAGAGTTTGTGTCAGAGTCTACAGAGGGAGCCTTTCCACGCTGACACACATCCCACTCCTCTGGCACAAAGATCGACAAGGTTAGTCCCACAGTGTCTCTCAAGTAAGAGGTTAATAAGAAGTGGGAGCACCTCACTGGCTGGCTGGACCGCTGCTGCTGCTGCTGCTATGTCCATTTACCAACATGTGTCCCTCATTCCACTTAAATCATATTCACGGTCAAGGGAATATCAACATTTTATTGGACCATTTCAGGTCATGCCCTTCCGTTGCTGTCTTTCATGCCTCGGACCATCTTGTTTTTCTCTCATCATCTTTCGGCTGTCCTCACATAGTGCTCTCTCTACTAACTATATATTTTATCAAAGCACCTCCAACTCACTCCATGTTTATCCCCCCGCAACCTCACACTCCATCCTACGCTCCATAAGTGTCAGGTTGTCTTAGTGAACGTGTTTATCCAGCTCTGATATGTGTAGTACTGTTGCCATGGAGGCTTGGCTTGTTTAATTGATGAGTTAAATGTTTCATTATCAACCCTTTTTGTATTTTCAATTAAATGTTATCTTAAATACTTTTGCAGTATGTGTTAATGTTTCATAATATTTCTTCCTTGACATTTTCTGAGAGCTATTAATTGTGAAGGTCAATTAGGAAAGGGTATATTTAATTTCAGCATCATTTGAGGTAAGCCACATGGCTTCTGAATGGAGAACAACTTTCGTGTAAATCTTGGCACAGCCCCATGAGAAAAACTTTGCAAAGGCAGTCAAGTGTTCTCTTGCAGATAATCGGTCTTTTCAGCTTTAAGCTCTCTCCAATAACCGAAGTGTTTTGTGACCACTGCAATGATTGAACTGCTTTGCCCCTTTCACTTGCTGATGAACCGTTAGTCGCTTGCTTTAAACATTCAGAGAGCCAGCTGCCATTGTAAAATAAACACAAATCGTTTTTAAATCAGTCTTGATCATCAATGTGCTGAAGTGTTAAACTGTGTCAATGTGTATGCGGTCAACTGTGGTTTCCTCTAGTGCAGCGGTTCCCAAACTTTTTAGGCCACGCACCCCTTCTACATCCCGACCGGGTTCACGCACCCTTAATCCCCCACACCTTAAAAAAAAACGCAACAGAGCCTATTTATAGCCGCATAAAATCGGACCAATGCGAGAACTGTTTGCTCGCGCGTGGCGTTTGTTACAAGATTTAGTCCGCTGAATAAATTTCACTTACACAAGGCGTGACTTTTAAAGAGCAATAAGGATGGTGAGGACACACGCACAGGCTCAGAGGCAGATTGCATTTCACATGTATTTACTTAAACACAGTAAGCCACGTAAAGAACAAAGAGTGGCACATAGGCTCAGAAACAGATATAAATTTAAAAAAAAGGAGGCTCCAGGGGTGCGCTTTGGGAATCCCTGGTGTAGACCCAACACATGAATGAGACTGCAATTGTTTTTGGCTGTTTTGTAACTCTTCCAATTTTGATCTAAAATATGTAAGGGGCTTCTGACTTGCACTGGCATGCTTAGTGTTCAGGTGGCGGCACAAATAAGAGGCTTCAGACAGCTGTTAGCCAGAACCTCACTGCACAACACGCACTGTGGTTTCGGGCAATCTGCATCGCCAATCCAAGTGAAGCCCAGACCCAGATAATTGTCATCATATTTCCTCTTTTTTTTCCCAGTCTGATGCTCACTCTCGTTTCCTCTTTTTTCACCTTGACTCCGCGATGGGTCTCTGTGCTCCCGCTCCGTCTCCTCTTTCTCCGACTCCCGATCAATTTCTTCTCCCGGTCTCTCCCCAACGCACCTCTCCGTTTCTCTCGCCTCCGGTTCCTCCCTCTCTCTCTGTCCCTCTCCTCTTTTATTACTGATAGCTTCAGATGTCCCACCTGACAGCTTCCCCGATTTCAGCCAGTTTAACATATTTTCATGGATGTTGCTGAATGAATGAAATGACGTTAGGTGCACAAGCTAGGCTAGTGTGTACGTAAAAGGCAGTCTGGCGGCCGGACCGGAAGTGCAGCTATTTATTAAATTGTACGTTTTTAATTGCAATTAAATATAAATCTTACAAAGGGAATTTTTTTCTTAATTTTTTTTTAATTATGTTTAATATTAATTATTACACCATTAGACCACCATTACATTTTTCCTCTCGCGCACCCCCTAGAGGCACCACACTTTGGGAATACCTGCTGTAGTGCATTTGTAGATTCTACCCATTTAAAATGCCATTCTCAAGTTGAGAAAACGAGGACACCTGCAGGCAATAAAATAGTTTGGAAGTGAATTTTTCATTTAGGTTGTCCTGATGAAATATGATAGTAGTTTTACACAGGAGTGCATGGGTCATACTTTATAGCCCCCTCTGTCAAATGAAATCAACAGTAATTGCAGGAAATTATGATAAGAAAGAAAAGTTAACCTCCATGGGCCCTTCTTCTGGCCACAGTTCAGAGCAGCTGTTTTGCCAAAGGAGGCTTTGAAATAGACCCAGTTGGACTGCTTTGATGCTGTGTGTTCCAGGTACATTTCTTTCAATGATTATTTTAGGATACATTACATCCCCTGATTGGATGATTTCGATATGCATGTCTATGTATTATCAATACAACTATTGACACTCTTTATCCATATCATATCAAAAATAATCACAACATATTCAGCTGTCTGGCTGTGTCCTCAAGTCAGCAGGTGTTACTTCTCAGACAGGATCAATGTAAACCCTCCACCTGATGGTAATTCACTGTGTATGCAGGCTGTCAAATACATGGGCTGAGGTCTTTGATCAAAGCTCATGTTTTGAAGTGGCTTGGAAAAGATAAAGGGAGAGGGGGTAGGGGGGTAAGCGATGTGGATATAGAGGGAAAGAGGGATATTTGGGGTATAGGGAAACGGTAGAAATAAAAGGTGATTCACACTTTCAGGAAATGGGTGAATACTTTAAAAAGATACTAAATATATATATAGTATATATTTTTTCTTTGTTCTTTCTTTAGATATGGCCCAGATGTTTTTCTGCCAATTAAAGGCCCCTTTGTGACATATTATTTCGCATACACTTTGCATTGTTCAGTACTATCTTGTTGCACACATACAACCACAAAACACAGGCACTCACTGTTTATCTTGGTTTAACCATTTTTCACTCTCAGCTTCATTACACAATAAAAACACAGTCTTATCTTCCATTCTATGTTCATAACGATGATAAAAAAGGGACCATGGGTGCAGCAATTGCTGGAGCTGTTGCCAAGCCATTGTGTACCCCGTGTACAAACAAAATTAAGGGTGTTAAAGATAAGAAAAAAGTGCACAATCCACAATTTTGAATATGCCAGACTTGCATAAGTAATAGTTTGCACAGTTCATGGATCTTCGGGTTTGTTTTATATCTCCAGATAAAATAAGCAAGTTAGGAATGGTAGTCTTCCATGATTATCACTACATTATCAATACAAAGTGTTGAACTAACAAGTCATATTTTCATGTTAAAGTCCATGTACCATAAGTCATGTATACTTTACAGTACTGTAGCAATGATGCAGCTTTACAAAAAGCAACAAACAAACAAACACACAATGTTAAGTGTGACTTAAGTCTCTCAAGGTAAATTGACTTTCCAACTGTGCTACATACTAGACTGGACTGTAGCAAATTAATGAACTAATTAATGAATCCAAACTACTGGATTAGTCCTGAATAATGGAAACCGTGAAGCTTTTCCTTTCATAACGAGCAGCAAAAAAGTTGTAGCATGTCATGTTTCACCATTGTGCACATTGGAATGTCGATGTTGAATTGTTGTATTGTGCAGCCCTGCGATGGATGAGCCCAGAGACCTTATTGCTGTGATGTTTTAGCTTAGCTGGGTGAAAACATAAAATAACACAAAAAGGTTTCAGATCTTTCAGATTTCATGTTCTTGTTTCCAATTAACTTCCTCAATGCCATAAGTAGCAACTGGCAGCAACGGAAAAAGTAAACATCTGCCTGAGTCTGAATGTGTGAGGCTTTCTGTGAACAGCTTACTCTTTTATTCTTTTCTTTTTTCAATTCTAGATTGAACAGATGCGTTTTTACTCCCACCGCTGGTTATCTTCGAACACCATTTTTTAAGGAACTGAATGATTGTAGAATCATTTTCTTGGTCTGTCCGCATTTAAATGTGAGAAAAATGTCCCCATTTGTATTTCTTTTAGTGTTGGGCTATCACACATACAGTATTTGCCATCCTCAGAAGAGGGAATTGAGTTTGTGAGTACCTTATCTTTCTACTTCCGTGAAACAACATTCAGGTACTACATTTGTATATGTATAAGCTGTACGTCACTAAATGCTTACTAAAATAAGATAGGGGGGAATGAGACGGAGAGATAATGGTCCACTTCATGATTAATTGTGGCCTATGGACTCTAGACATGGGTACAAGTCCTTAAAAAAGAGCACTAGATGAAAATAACACAGCAGAGGCAGAATATACTGTAGAGGAAAAATGGAGGGACATCTGGGTTAGGAAAGGAAGCTACACAGGAGATATAAAACAAAGCAAGAAGGTCATGCACAGCACTCCAGTGGTCGAGATAATGGCCAACAAGAGCTGCAAGAAATATGCATCTTCAGTCAAGAGGTCAACTAAACAGCATTTGTGCATCATACATCTCCAAATGGTAATTATTTCAGGAGTTAGAGATGAATAAATCTACCCACCCACTACAACAATGGCACAACACACATATTCAAATGAAATCAAGTAAACTTTTCTGTATTTCCTTTAGAGGTTGTCTTTCTCTTCCTTTGGCATTTTTACTACAAAGAGAGCCAATTACAGTGCTGTGGCCTGGAACTATCACTCTAATATTAGTGTGTTGCCAACGCCCAGAGGAGAAAGAATCGGACACTATTATATATGGTATTTGTTCTGCTTGTTCAGGTAATCTGAGGATAAAATGTAATAAGGAATAATTCAATCTCCATTTACTCTGTCCATGAAATTCCATTCTCCAGTTGTAGTGAATGGATGTCACGTCTGTATAAGAAAATTAAAGTCCATGTAAGGCCTTGAGTTATTATACTACCTACTGTGTCCTTATCGAGGTGGTATTCATTCTAAAATGGAGTAATCTTATTTAAGAATAATTCATGAACCTCCCAGTTCTAAAATGACTTAGAATGCCAATTAAAAAATGTGAGGGAATGTGAGGGAACTTTGACAGAATCATCATAATCATGGCTATAGTTCTGTATGCTGAAATGTACCATGAACAAGCTATATTCTTTACTTTTTCACTTATTATAAGTGACAACAGAGGAGCGATCAATTTGTTCTATGCCGTCGTGTTTCTTTGATGCTCTTCAGGAAATTATGTAAATTAATGTCTGCATAACACTGATAATGTTTGAAATTGTGAACAGAAGCATGTTTGTGAAAATAATCATTAAATTGTTATTTCAAAGGTAAGTTTGGTTAGCTGTTATTATTTATACATGGTGCATTTCTTTTTGCCATTACCCAAAGCCTCTTTTCCAACCATATATGGATGCTGAGATGCTAAACTAAGATGGTGAAGACATCAGCATATTAGCATTGCCATTGACCGTCATTGTGAACATGTTAGCATGCTGACATCCGTATGAAGCTCAAATCCACGCTCTGCCAAGTTCAGCCTCACAGAGCCACTAGCGAGGCTGCAGATGCTTCAGGGCTGTCCACACAAATAACAATAATGATATCAACAACTATATGATAATGATATGCTCTCAGTGCTTCCTGAGTGATGGGCACAAAAGTATGCAAGTACATGAAAACAAATAGATCAACCCAGTAGCTTGTGTTAGAGTATTAGTCGACAGCTCTATTTAAATCGTTACACAGCAATGTGTCAATTCTTTGATCCAGCTATTGTTTCCTGGATTTGCGTGTCTCTTGAATCGTTTCTTATTCCACAATAGTATACAACTCACATCAAGCACAAGCCTGATGCTCTGCTTTTTGAGCATGGTCTCAGTGTACAGTGTGGACCTTTGACCCTGATGGGAATCAGTGGCAGCTGGTGGCAATTTTTTTTGGTAGGGCCATTTAATCAATTTCAGCAAACATCCCCATATGATTCAATGCAAAAAAAGGTATCACACATTACTACTTTGCAGTTAAATATGTAATATTTATTCCAACACTTTGACATAATAAGGACTTCTTATTAATACAATTCAGAATATGAATATATATATATATATATATATATATATATATATATATATATATATATATATATATATATATATATATATATAGCATGTCGCATACCCCTCCAAAAGATAGTCCTGCACTTGACTGATGATTTAAAATGTATTGATAAATTTCCAAAACCAACGTAAGAGCTGTGTACAGAGGCACAACAAACGATAATTATGTTTGCTTACTTCTCGTTTGCATTAATAGCACACACACTCATGCCAATTTCCTTAAAACATACACAGTTATTGCATTTATTACAACTTTAACTAACCTTGTGCCACTTCCGCGGAGTGCTAATACCGTTACTGTTTCTAATATGTATTTAAAACTCAGTAGCTTTTGACATTTACTCCGCGCACATTGGGACTTCCTTTTTAGCCTTGCCTTCAATATAAAAGCATCGACAAAATCTCACTCCAAGGTTTTTTGAAAAGTTGGCAGCTCTGTCATTGTGTTTCTTCACCGCAGTCCTGTGTCCGCTGGGTAGTGATGTTGACTTAACCTGATATGCTAGCTATCCATGTTATCCATGTGTCCTGGTGTTCTCATGTTTTCTCAAGTGCTTCATGTCCCTTACTTGTATAATCTCTCCTCCAACACCCGTTTGAGAGAAGAACTTTGGCGGAGAAACTACAGGTAAAACATCTGGTCCCAGATCAACCGGACCTCTACATAAGACAGCAAACTGGCGTGAAAGGGAAGCAGCTTCTGTGCAGACAGCTAGGCTACAACAGGACGGTTTGGCTAAGCTAGCTGCTGGATGCAGTCATTCTAACGGCGTATTTTACTTTCCATGCTTGATTTTTAAATCAACAGGGATCGATCCAGCATGTACAGCTACGGGAGTTAGCGTTTGGTCTCCTTTGAAGAGCAGTGCTCGACTCGTGCTTGCACTCGTCGCTGTCATGTTGTTAAAATGGCATATTCTATTTTACAAATATTACTTGGTATATTCCATATCTCAAAAACACAAATACTGACATTTTTTATAATTTATTAATATTATTATAATCTTTATAATTAATAAATAAATAAATATATATTTTTTGTTGGTGGCTCAAGGTGGGGCCAGGCCGGCTGCCACTGATGGGAATACAGATGGACCAACAGGCAGACACAGACCTTTACCTGTGGCAGTAGAGGTCTCAACAAAGAACAGAATGGTGCCCCTAAGCAGGACACTAATGAGGGAAATCAGTAAGGTTTTTAATCCCCTAACCTAATAGTTATCTCTCGAGCTCCGTCTCATGCTGAAATTAAATTAATACTTCATGAGCTGCAACATTTCTGGCTTTAAAATTAGAGATTTATTTGAAGGAATACAAAACAACTGAATACAAAAATAATTTGTTTTGATAATGTAATTGATATTGGAGAGTACTAGAAATTTTAGGAGAGAGAGCGAGAAAGAGAGGGTGGATGAGGCAGAGAGAGAGAGGACAAGAGAGACTAGCCCCAAAAATAAGATAATCTAAAAATTCATGTTGGAAAGATTTGGACTGATCAAAATGTGATCATTTGGGTTTGAAGTTTCAAAAATAATTACGGAAGAAAGGATGAGAAAATAGATGTGATCAGTATCTCCACAAGAGAGAAAACGTGTATTCATGCTGGAATGGCTGCACATATCGCAATCCGGTCTGACTTTGAGGAATCTTTGCATACTGTCTTTCCAGGCCAAACCAAAAGGACTTTATAATCCAGGTCACAACGCCATTACATTTTCACTCTGTTTGCAAAGTGTTTCCTTGCTCTGAGTCACGGCTGACCTGACTAATCAAAAGAGACATGAAAGTGTTGCTCCTTTTGAACCAGAGTCATTAGCAGCACCAACCTCAGGGACTCAGTGCCATTGCAAACAGTGCACTGTCTAATCAATGGGATAACGGCTGCATTTAACCAGAAGTCACACAAGGCTGACAGTTGTGTAAAGTTTTACAGTCAAGTTTCGATGCAGAGCTCTGTGGCTTATTGTTATCTCCAGTTGGATGTCTACCTCATATGTTGTTTCATATTGTAGAAGACGGAGAGTCTCTTTCAGTGGAAATTCCAACTTTCTACACCTCTATCTACACTGTAGAAGACCACTATTTAGCCTGCTGGTCTAGTATTAGCAAGAAAATTCAATCTAAAGTGGCGTACATACAGCTGATGTTAAATTAATCAAATGCCAGATTAAAATAATAATAAATAAAAGTCTAACAACAAAAAACGTAGTTCATAGTGGGCTTCAAGCAACATCATTCTGAATGAGCTGCAGCTAGGAGGTTTTTGTAGAAAGCCCGATGTCATAACTAGCTAAGCTAGCTGGCATGAACATGCAGATTTGATCTCTTAAACATGTATTCAGATTCCTCCTCACCTAAGTGTGTTGTTGAATCCCACTCATCTCCCATCTGGACCTTCCACAGCTTCCTCTAAAACAGGCTTCAATGCAGTCTGTTTTCAACCTCAACACATTTTTCAAATTTCATTCATCAAGCACACCATATTCACTGGAAGCTCACATGAGTTTCTTACTAACTGGGTGCTTACTTTATGGCTACTTTAATAACAATGAAAAATTGAGGTTATTTGCGTTATTTGACAGTGCAGAGAGAGACAAGGAAAATGAGGAGAAAGAGGGGTGTGACATGCAATATACATCCGCCACATGACAGTTGAACTGTGGACGCTGCAGTTACGCATGTGGGATGCGGCTTAAGTGGCCATCTATGACACCCTTTATTATAATTAGTCACATGCCCTTCATTTCCCAAAGATCACTTTTTTTCATCGACCATAAATTAGTGCAGACGTTTATTTTAGCGCAAATTCTATCCAATTAGTTACAGAGGGTCTGTATAATTCACCATTATTCCTCTTGCCTTCCACCTGTCATTGGTCTTTCAGATGGAAATCATTTCCTGACAATGTGATGACACACCATTTTCACCAGGTCAGATGTGTTACTGTAATTATGTAAATCATGGTTGTGTGAATTGGGACTTCAAGCTGGTCAGTAGGTTGGAGAGAGGGATCATGGATACAGCTGCAGTTCAAGGTACTGTCAATGCCAACATTTTGAGTATGCATGAATTATTATAAAAATCATATGCACATTTTGTCCCCAATACAGTTCTTTGCCACAGAAAACTTTTGTCAAATTAAACTGCAACTTTTTTTTCCAATGAAAAATGTCTGGCTTTTCTCTATGTACTGGCGCCCGTAACTCTGCCTGCAAGCGTTGACCCAATGATGCAAAATGGCGCATTTTTTATCATCAGGTCAACGCACTTTCGCAAGCGGGTGAGCAGGGAGGTACAACCACCGGTAACCAGTTTTGCTAACTTTGCGACTTTCTCACGAGATTTTGCACATTTTCCAAATCTTCCAATCCTCCGAGCAACTTCATTTCTCAGAGATATATCTGGGCCCTATTCTTTGTAGCTGGCTTACTGAGTTAGCGGGCTAATTTTCAGGATAAGATGACGTAGGTCAGGCTTTTCGGTTCCTCGATAGATTAGATTTTGCCATGAATATGGTATTGACTTCCTCATATGCGTTCATGATCATCTCCTGCTAATCAGTAGAGAAATACAAAGAGGTTCCTCTGAGTTTATTTGCCATTGCATTGTTAGAACATCGTGGTGTCAGTCCTCGATTGTTATCCCTTCTGAAGAGGAAAGGGCACGCGCATTTATCCAGATGACTGACGTCTGGTTAGAATTAACGAGACCATTTCAGCACAGATCTTCCGTGGAGAAACCAAGTTAACCTGACGTCAATGATTTCGCTAATTTAAGCTGTATAATAGGACATTTGCTCGACTTTGTTGAGCCAGGTATGAAGAATAGGGCCCATGTGACTTATTCAGACGGGGGGAATATAAATAAATATATTTATGAATATATTATTATGTAATTCAATCCTATTCATGATCCGAGTAATCGAAGCGCCGCTTGTCGCAGAAGTTCAGGTGCAGTGAGTTTATTTCATTACATTCTTGTAAATAGATTCATGGATGAATAGATAAATACATAGTTTCACTTAGATAATACATAATTGACTCTCAACATGCAAAATATAACTTCACATTTTCTCTTTCTCTTCTCTGATATGTAAGTTAATTTGAGCTTCTCTCTCACTCGTTCTCTCTTGACTTCTGGGTGCGGTTGTGGTTATAGCTTGTGAATATGGAAATAGTTAGTAGATTTTTTTTTACTTCAAATATACACTGTCCCTGCAATGAGTTTCATGCAGGTGAACATGCAATTTGTCTAAAAATGACAAAGTTGTTGACAATAATCTAAAAAGCTATATTGGACATTTTGTACACACTTTTATGATGGCCCCTACATCATTGTCACATTTATTAGCAAGCTGCTGGAGGTGGCAGGCTTCACTGCTGGATTGCTAGTTGAAAATAACCCCAGAGCTTCAGTCAAGCTTCATCCATACCTGCACTGCACAATAGTTCTGATGAAAAATAGGTTGAAATCCCATTTGTTAGTGTCAATCGGATGATGCTGATTGCATCATTCCAGAGTGCATTATCTGTTCATACCCAAATAATGAGTTCATATTCAGTTTCATCCCCACTGTATAAAACAAGAGTGCATATTCTCGATGGAAATTACCTGGAGCAATCAGAGAAACCTTCTAGCCTTCCTGAATATCTAGTGTGTATCCTTTTAGGGGGATTAATTGTCAGAAATGGAATATAATATTCATAGCTAGGTTTTCATTTGCAGAGAATGACCCGAAAATAAGAATTGTTGTTTATGTTAGCTTGGATAGAGCCATTTACATCTTGATGGAATCTGCCATGTTACACTGCCATTTTTCTACAGCTGCGTATAACGGAGCCTTTTGCTTTTTGTTACCTGCAAATAGGGATTGGTACATAAACCCGTAATTAAACAGGCCCAGTTGCACATTCTCTGTTTTGGGGCTGAGCTTCTCCAACACACACACACACACACACACACACACACACACACACACACACACACACACACACACACACACACACACACACACACACACACACACACACAGGCAGTGAATCAGCAGAGGGACAAGGACAGAGAACAGGAGGAATGATTGATACAGATTGATGTCTGTGGTCTTCATTATTTATAAACTTCACTCAGGAACGTTGTTCATTTCATTCTCATTTAAAACGTTTTTTCTGTGAAAATATAATGACTTTATATAGTCCCTTTGCTGTTGTAAACATTATTCTAAGTTCTGAATATAGGCTTGTGTTTGTCAGTGTTTATGCATACTTATGGAGGCATCACATTTTTGGGTTGTTTGTCAAGTTTTTGACATGAGGATTAACATTTGGTGATCAAAGGTCAAGGTCACTGTGACCTTATGCATTTACCCCCAAGGTAGTAACTACCCACAATTGTAACACTGAATCTGAAATCGAAATTTCTTTCAATTCAATTTCAATTTCAACATCCACTTTCATTCAAAAAAGATCTAATTACATGGTATATTTGGTGGACATAACTCAAGATGTTATATGCTTATTAAGATAATACCACACCCCGAAAATGGGATAAAAGTATGAAGTCATGACACTTGAGACAGCAGTTTGCAGAGGCAGACAACTCGCAGACAACTCGAGACGGCTATTATATTCTTCTCACTGTATTGCCCCAAACATCTCAAACCAATCAAAGGTACTAAATACAGTAAATAATACAGTTGTTAGTTAATTAGTAGTTGCACAACTTGGTCTGGATCAGCATTGATGGGTTATCAGACTGAAAATTGGCTTTACTGTAAGCACAGCTGCTCTGGTTTAAGTGAACGGCAGCCTCAATGAAGAGTAGAATACCACAAATCTGAGTGGTTTAGGATTTGTTCACCTTTGGACCAACCTGGAATAACGCTAAAAGGTTCCCTGTCTAAATGTCATAGAATATATGGGATCATATTTGATGGTTGTTGGACTTTGCACAGGATTGTCTGTTAAAGGATTTTTTTAACATGCAATTTTACATGCAGTCTCCCAGTCAGTGTTTAAAGTAACAATTCCATTTAGTTTAGTTAGTTTGATATTTTGCTTCACTTTCAGTCACCATGAAGTCTACATGGGAGCTTTGCAGCAAAACCCTTTCATTACACTTTCCTTTACCATACCGAGGACATTATAATACTTTTCTACACACATGCACATATTGTTCACATGAAAATACATGTACAATACATAGTCATTTTCCTTCCTCATTTCAACCTGAGACAGGTGAGATAATACAAACTGTTCATGATTGATTATTATAATTATTATCATCAAGAGCTGCTATGTAAATTACAGTATATAAAAAAATGATGTTTCTCACATTAGATAAGTGGTGAACTCCATGGATTTTATGAAAATTTTCAGATTTTTGAGGTGGCAGCTGGTTTATGTCCAATGGAGAAAGAAAAAGAAGAGAGGTGGGACAAAGGAAGCAGACTGAGGTGATGGAGGGGAGGAAATAATGTCCGCAGGGCATGAACAGAAAAGAGAAGAAAGGGAAGGAAGGGGAAAAAAGAAGATAGAGAGGAAGGGGGAGATACAGATGCAGGGAATAGATGAGTTGCGGGAGCAAGAAAACGAGGGACAGAATGAAAGGAGGGATGATGGATGGAAGGACAGAAATAGAGAGGGAGGGTAGTGTCCAATTGATGTTGGTAAGGATTTTTCCGTGTTAACAGAATACCTTGTCATGTCTTGCTTGAGGGCTGAAACCTATCAGATCTATAATCCTTCATCAGCTGCAGAAATGACAATCAATACGGCCTCAGCTGACGGCTGTGGCAGTAGTGAAACAGTTTGTGTGCCTGAAAGATGCCTTTTTTATTATATTTACAGGAGAAAATCTTCCACAGATCCAATAGTCATTATGAGAAAGGAGCTCAATATCTTATAGAAAACGAGATTCTTTCACACAGCTCTTCAAGACATTATTGAAACAGTACATCTGTTCCTAAAGGCCGCTGTTCACTGACAAAATCACAAAGGTTACCAGAAATTTGACATGTCAGCAAAAACTGATCACTAAAAAGCTATATAGAAGGTATTGCAGGCATTGCATTGCAGCGTGGTATGTGCAGGAATTACGGAAATATGACTTTAGTCAACACATCATGATTTATATCCATTGCCAACATGTACTGCCATTGCAGGAAGCAGTGTGCCCTTTATGCTTCATTATAAACCACAAACACAATATTTCCCTTGCCATAACTTACTTCCAATCTTTCCTATACCGTACCCTAGTTGCCGTGCACAGATATTGTATAAAGACAGATTTTAAATAATCTCATTCATCGCAATACAATGTTTTATACAAGGGTAATACAGGTTGTGTGTTGAACTGCCTTACATTGTAGAGAAGTACAGAATAGTATTCTGGTAACTCTTTTTGCTAAACCTGGAAATGAAGACCACTACCTAAACATACTCTTTGGTTTCATTTTCTTAAATCATGCCTTTCTTTTTAACAGTGTAATGTATGTCACATCCATTCACATTCCCTTTAATCAATTAATTGACATGACCCAGCTTCTACTGTGAGCAAAGGTGTGAGAGGCAGAGGTGTCTCTGTCCAGAGCGATATAGCAAACTTCTAAAAGCAGCTAATTAGATCCAAGATGAATGCCCAACAGGGAATGAGCCAAGGTTGGGCCACATCTGGCCCTGTTTCACACAGATAACGAATGCAATGGGCCTTCAGTCTCAACTAAAGATAGCGATGACCTATGCACGTGCCCCTATGATCAAGGCATTTTTTCCCATGACACACTATACAATTGATATATTTGGTGACGGTAGTTGTGTTTTGCTTAAATGCTGTGCAGGGGGCTTTGTTACAAGGTCATTTAAGGTCAGTGTGGCTCTTGTCTAGGATAACTGGCTTGCTCCTATATGCTCAAAGGAGCAACATACATTATAACAGTTTCAAGAATGAGTTCATGACTCTGTAAAAAGGTTGCATGTTTTTTATTATGGAACATAAAGAGACATATATAGACAACCAATACACATGTTAATATTCTAGACTGAGGACTTTACGCAATGTACTATATTGTTCTTGCATTTAAATTCCTCGTTCACAACAAAGAGCCTTGAGTATTACAGAGATTTAAGAAAGAGAAGACGCCTTTCATCGGAAATTACAGTAGATGCTCTATAAATACTGCCAGACTGGCCATTTGACTGGCAGCTGGAATAAAGGAGCACACAGAATCACTGAGACAGCATCCAAGTGACCGTGACAAATACGCAATCTGTAAAACAAGAACAGCGGAGGTTTTTATGGTGGGTGTTTGAACAGGGTGGGTGAAAACACATTTGTGTTTCTGCCAGCAGAGACTTGAGTTCTCATGCAGCCAGATGGCTGGTGCGGGCTTGATTTGTCTATCCCGGGCAGCTAAAATAGATAATTACACACCTTGGTGCCAGAAACTGGCTGCTACACATCAGTTGAAGTGGCGGAGTATTATATCAGTGGAGAACTAAATGACATATCTCGCTGAGTGTTTTCAAATAATGTCTTGCCTATTGCCAAATAACCATGACTACAATTGGGTTCATCATTATTTATAAGAAATATACAAATTATTCCAAATGTCAAGCGTTGATAAAAGCGCATAATAGTTAAAAAAAATTGTAAGATTGAAACAAGTTATTGTCAACATTTGAGGTGACGAATATTTCAAAGATGAAATCCACAATCTCTCAGCAACCAAATGTACACACTATTTTGTGTTATCTTTCAATATGCAGAGCAGCAGCAAAAACAACCTACTATACCTTCAATAGAATCACAGAGGCAAACATTGTGCAGTGCATTGCCTCAGGCAGAAGTACAAAATATTGAGCAGTCAGAGAGCACATTTTAAACCACTGCAGGGATAATCTTCAAATAAAAGTATTCATAAAAAGTCTACTAGAGAGAAAACACTGGTCCCACCTGTGTTTTTCTTCCTTTGACAACAGAATTATTTTCATATTTATCATTGTTACTTGAGCTCCAGTTTTTTACAACTGCAAACTGTTGGTGATTGTTATGCATGGACTGTAAAGTGAAATTAGGCTGCAGGTCAGAAAGGTGTTTCTCCAATGCTAATAATAAATGGTTGTCGAGATATGTGAACCGTCTTGTTTTGCCTCTAAGATTCCCAGGCTCTTTTTCAGAGCGGATCCCATCGAGCCAAAATGAGCTGCAGGTCAGGAGGTGTTTGGCGTACTTTCCCAGTGGGAGACTGAACAGAGCTTAATGAATGACTTGTTCGCCAGAGGAGGAATCTTATGAAAAGGAAAGGAGCGATGAAAAGCCCTAGAGTTCACCACAGTAATGTGTAAAGATCAGGAGGTCTCAGGAGATCTGTGGCTATCTCTCTCTTACTGTGGACAGCGAATAAATCAGCAACTACTGGGGAAAAAAAGAGAAATAGATCAGAGAACATCATATCATATCGGCCCACTGTATTTTACAGAAACAACAGGAAAATGAAACAAAGCTACACATGCAAAAAAACAATAGCACAGCATGGCAAGCCAAAAAGAGGACACATCAGTCATCAGGGCCTTATTCCTCATACTTGGCTCACTGAGTTAGCCAGGTAATTGTCAGGATAAGATGACGCAGGTCAGGCTTTTCGGGTCCATGAAGCAAGTTTGAAAAAATCACCATAGCAACACATCCAAATCCCTTAACCTGCTCCAGCGCAGGCTAACTGAAATTCACTGGATAGGTTGGCCACTCCCACCAGACAAAAATGCCAGCTCCCTTCCTCAGAGATGAAGGAGCGATATTAGTTATATTAGCTTTATAGGGAGAAAGTTCTTCGAGATCGCCAAGATCCGTTCGCACATCATGATGACTTCCTGTACGAGCGCTATCGATTCTGCTGACAAGAAATCATTTATTTACGAGACCTTCTCGAGCCATTGAACACCACACGGCGCAGCAGAGCATCGACCGTCTCACATACAGTATGCATAGCCTGGATCACAGCCTTGTGCTTTTTTGCGAGTGGTACATGTTTGTACAGTCGGCGATGCAGAGAACATCGGGAAAGCCGCTGCATGGCGTGCTGTTGGTAACGTTTATTTAGCGCTTAAGAAACTTATGGATGTGTCGAAAGCACTCATAATTATAATTATATACCATACATATCATTATTGTAGAAAATGATTAAGGTGGACTCATGATAAGAATACAGAGAATCATACACAATTTCTTTTCACTGCTTCAATTGAATGAATTTCTGAGTATGAATTATACATACACACTGGTCCACCCATACACATATTCAAACTCCTAGTTATATGGTAATCTACACATATATGTATATACACATATATAGTACATGATACATATGCACATACAGTACATATATTCTCATAAGTAAATATTAATTTGTATCAATTAGATACTCTTTGGGCTCGTTTTGATCTACATATTCTAAAAAAGCCTACTGCCAGCAATCACATTTAAATAAATATAAATCTGATTGATTGGGGTGATGACGCACTTAAAATTAGTCGATACATTTTCCCAACACTTACGCATGAACTTGTCTGATATTTTGCCATATTTTGCCCTCACACAGGTGGTGTTAAGCTGCGTTCACACTAAAAGCGTTGCAAAAGCGTTGTGAATATTCACAAAGCTTTTGGTGTGAACACAGCTTTAGACTTTGCCATGATTATGCTCTTGACTTCCTCATATGCATTCATGATCATCTCCTGCTCGTCAGCGGAGACGATTGTAGTGTTAGAAGATCATGGATTTAGTGCTCGACTATTTCCCCTTTTGAAGAGGAACGGGCGCGCGCAATTATCCAGATGACTGACGTCTGGTTCGAATTAACAAGACTGATTGAGAGCAGATTAGCCTTTGAGAAACTGAGTTAGCCTGACGTCAATCATCGGGGTAATTTAAGATGGATAATAGGACATTTGATCGACTAATGCCGTGTTCACACCAAAACAGTTGCGAATTTTCGCAACGCCACTTCGCCTATATCGTGCCGCAGGTGAAAAATTCGCTCTATGTGGTTAATCCGTTTTTTCGCAACCATCGCAACCATCGCTGGGGAAAGGGGGCGGGGCTAATCTCTGTGTCTTGAAAACATTTTCTATTTCCTTCATCCACCAGGTAAATAACCACTAGTTCTGCTTTATACTTGTTGAGGAAGTCCCACACACGTCGGAACATCAACCGCCCCGTGTCTGGGTTCATAATATCCGTAGTCATACACAGCTCCGACTCCTCCAGGACGAGTGTCTGAATGAAGCCGCTTCCAGCACTCCTTCAGCGGACCAGCAGTTTGATTCAGTAACGGCGGTGATGCCGGGCGGAGCTTCTCAACGTTGATTGGCTTTCGCAACTCCGCGTCATGCGAATTATTCGCTGGAGTTGAAATATTTGAACGGCGGCGAAAAAGCGGAGTTACGAATATTTGCAACGCCATTTCACCTCTATCACGACGCCTGGCGAAAAATCCGCTTTTTCGCAACCTAACGCGGCTGTGCATTGACTTAACATGTAATCTGGACGCGCGAATATTTCGCAACTGTTTTGGTGTGAACACGGCATTAGTTGAACCACGTACAAGGAATGGGGCCCTGCTCGACAGCCCAACAGGGCCTTGTTTCTCGTACCTGGCTAAACAAAGTCAAGCAATCCACCGGTTTCCGGCAGAGCACCATGGCCTCAGATTTGAAGGCGGTAACTCTCATCCCTGCCGCTTCACACTCGGCTGCAAAACACCCCAGTGAATGCTGGAGGTCACAGTCCGAGGAGGCAAAAGGAGCTTCAGGAGACCCCTGGACCAGCCAGGCCCGAAAGGCCTCCTTCTTCAGTTTGACGGCTTCCCTCACCCCCCGTGTCCACCACCGGGTTCTCGGGTTGCTGCCACGACAGGCACCGATGACCCATTCAAAAAGAATATATAACATAGCAACTTATAGCGTCCTATGAATTTTATGTGGTCTAATCACAAACTATAATGAAAATAAAAACCAAACAGTATATATATATATTCAAATGGTTACATAGAAAAAGAAAATGATTATACGATTATGATAGTTAGACCTTTTTACTTTCATCTTCTTCCTCGGACGCTCAACAATGCTTTCAACACATCCATAAGTTTCTGAAGCGCTAAATAAACTTAAGAACAGGGGCATGCAGCGGCTGATAGTCTGTGTCTGAGACGGGCGATCAGCTGCGCCTGTAGTGATCAATGTCCGCGGCTCGAGAAGCTCTCGTAAATAAATTATTCCTTGTCGGCAAAATCTATATCGCCGCGTACAGGAAGTCATGAGGATGTAAAGGATGGATCCTGACGATCTGAAAGAAGTCTCTCCCTATAAAACTAATATAACTAATATCGCTCCTTCATCAATGAGGAAGTGAGCTGCCTTTTTTGTCCGTGGGAGTGGCCAGTTTATCCAGTGAAGTTCAGTAAGCCTGCCCGGGAGCAGGTTTATATTTTTGGATGTGTTGCTATGGTGATTTATCTAAGCTTGCTTCGAGAAACCGAGAAAGCCTGACATACGTAATCTTATCCTGACAATTAGCCCGCTAACTCAGTAAGCCAGGTACGAGAAATAGGGCCCAGGTTGAAGTGTAGTTTCTCGCCCCCCTCTCAGTAAGGCAGCATCTGACATACCCCCATTGCTCCCTCTCAGCAGAAGAGGATGAAAGGCTTCCAGCCCTCTCTGGGTCATGTCTAGCCAGGTGTGGCTCATAATGCCTATTTATTTCATGCCTCAGAGGAAAAAACTCAGCTAATTCATAAGGCCTTGAAGTTCAAACACTTCTCAATGGGCAGTAAAGATGCATTTGAACCCATTAGAAATGTTGGATAATCCTGCTAACATGCTGTTAATTAAAGCCTGAGTCAGTGAATGTAAGGATGGTAAATTTGCGCATATGCCTGACCACAGGCATGTCTGACCATAGGCATATGCACAAATATGCACGTTAGAGTTTACATTTTTTATTAAAAATCTTCCAAAAACCCCAAATTATTATTATTATTGGAGTTCTGTATGAGCACTCACTGTGATTTAAGATACGACAGTACTGTAGATACAGTATACAGTATAATCCAGAATATGATAATATTGTTTAATATAGCCAGTGCTCTGTTACCCATCACTTCTTTATTCCAGGTTGATTCATACATTTGTAAGTACATTCAAACAATGCAATCATTTTCTCAACATTATTCAAGCAATGTTTTTTATTTTACGTTGAACTTATTTGTAAAAATAAAATAAAAAATCTGAATTTAAAGTCCACTCACTTATTTTTTTGCAGAGCTTTTAGCTGTACACTAACACAATTTTCAATATGATATACTTATTGTGGTGCTAAAAATATTAGTTAATTAATCTATTAGTTGATGTACAGATAAGAAATGTTCAACAATTTTGATAATTGATTAATCCCTTCAAATTACAAGGGTATGAAGGGTAATACAGGAATGCTCTATTTGTGTGACATCAGTTTATATTGATATTGTATTTTATTTATTTATTTTTGTATTGGCTGTTGATAGATGGTTATCCAGTTGTTCCCGTTACGGCTGACGGGAATCCACAGCCTGCTATAATGTGATATTATCACCCTCGAGGTAAAATTTGTTTTGTGGTGGAATGAATTTAGAGCCATGCTGCAGACTTGCTCTCCTTAGCCCAAACGTATTGGTGACATTTCTAATTCATGTACTTCGCCGAAGTCTCCCTGAGGACGTCTCACTTTCTCTCTTTTATTGATATTTATGGTGTGACGCTGTCTGAGTCCGGGGACTGTGACAGCTCACTCTCTAAAGCAGCACTTGGATTGTTTGCTGCTGTTTGCAAAGCAATAATGCATTTGTCACCCGCTGCCAAACGCCATACACTCCACCATTCATCTTTTTGTGTTCCATTTTCTGTATAACACAGCAAAAATATGTCTACTTTCTGATGGCAGGTACGGGAATATATAGGGGGTGGTATAAAATCAGATTTTTCGGGAAAAACTGCAAGCCATTATTACAGAAACAATTGGCTCAGTATGCTCCTGACCGAACAAGAACGGGACAGAGGGCTACGCACTACCGGGCGCGCAAAAGGATGCATAACACATAACAGCACCTGGGTTTTCTACTCCGATATAAACCAGCCACAGGAGAAAACAAATAATTTAAATTCTAGCAGCTAATATCAGGGATCTGTTTCTCTTACTGACTGACTGACTGAGTGGACTTTGAGAGGCGACCGATACTTTACACATTTTGTACTTTGTTACATTTACACTGTAACATAGACTCTATCCTTCCCCCTCTTCATGCATGGGCGTTGGTGTGAGCGTGCATATGCATGCAATATGTATGAGTGAGATGAATGTTGGTGCACAGTGAGCCAGCCTATACCTTTTGGTGACACAATTTATGTATTGTATGCTACACTAGGGGCTTATAATGATTTTGTGACTTGTATTTGATGCCGCAACAGTCGTAATTGCTTGGGGGAGTGGCGAAAGGTCTTGAAAAAGTCAGATCCCCAGGGCTCATGGTGCTTTAATGTGTAACTCCACCCCAAGGTCTGATGCTAAGTGCACCTAATGCATCATTTTGAAGAATGCTGGAGAAAAAGTAAAAGTGGGCAAATGGGGCTGAGAGATGAAACCACGGGCACTTCTGTACAACAACTGTAGCTAATTACCATAATTCTTATTGCTCGTCTTATACCTAATCTTCAAGCAGGTAAAAGCTAAATGTGACTGATGAGTGGACCGTGCTTCCCCAAACTCTGTTATCAGATAAATGTCTGAGCAACCCAAGGGAGCGCAATGTCGAGTGTTGTTTGGATGAGTGACTCTCGAGAAAACTGCATGCAGCAATAACAGAGGCCAAGACATCTGCATGTTAATATCAGTCACTGCAGTAGTCTGAAATAAATCTATTAAATCTTGGATAGATTAAGGAGAATGTTATTTATAGAGAGCTGTATAAAGGGGCTATTCTCTCTGTGACATGGTGCATTAGTCTCTAACAATAGTTGAAAGCAGTGGATTTGCTGGAGCAGAAAGATTGGAACTTCCTCCGTGATGACTTAAAATGGAGTCAGAGCCGAGACAATGATGTCACGGCAGCGACCCAGGCGTTCAGTTGGAGATCATAGGGTTGTGCCTTGTTAGAATATTTCTCCTGTAAAAATGACGCCCTGTCAACAGAAGTGCCTGGCTCATCTGCTTCCTCTTTAGGGTACAGACCTAATCACTGAATATATTAAATGTGATTGGCTGGATTTTGTGCAGATGCATCTAACCTCTATTACATCTCATTCCTGTAATGACTGAACCAATTTAATTGGATGGATGAAAGCGAGATCTCTGCCACAGTCAACTAAGCTATTATGTCCTATTTGTCACCCAGTAGCAGCATGAACGCATCACACATTGGAGGGGCCTGGGGTTGCTTAAAGGCTTCCTTTTTTCTGCTAGCTTCCTCTGTGAAATCACTAAATGGAATGAACATAATTGGTGAATCTGAGGGCTGAACTGTGTGCAACCGTGGAGGTCCAGACTTATCTATATTCAAATTGAAACACAATGCCATTTTAAATGTCTAAAGAACTGAGATTCAGTTTTGGTCCGAAATTACCAAAAAGATAGAAAACAACAAAAGCAGTTTGTCTGTTTATTTCATTTCTGTCAAACTGTTTAAAACATGAACAACTTAGACAGTTTGGATTTTTTAAATAACAAATCTGAAAGCACTCTTCTTTCCAACCAAATTAAACATGTTCCACTTTCAGTTCCAGGGATTCTGAGCGTGGGTCTTTTATGAAATATTTTACAGTCAGAAAATTGCATGGATTGCATGGAAAATGCTTTTTCACTGTTCTGCTATTTCATTCTTTCTTGGTAAAGGGATTTGACTGCCATCTCCAAGTAATCCTGTCGCGGCTCTCTGTCCTTGATTTCCTGTCCATATCAGAAAACACAGAGGATTTAACATTTGCAAATATGTCTTAGTGCTTGTTTTAACTGAAATGCAGAAGTATACACATTGCAGATTGGTGAAGGTTTTGATTGTCCAGCGTGATGAATGACACAAATCAAATACTACAGCATGTGCAAGCTAAGACAACAGGACATTTTCCCATATTATGCTAATCATATGTGCCAGGATAAAATAACAGTACAGAATACAAAAGGCTTCCTTTTAAAATATATACAAGCATTTCCTTTGTCATTACAGCTAGTCTGATACTTCCTCTAACTTCATTATAAAGTCGCTGCAAGGATGTCTATTACATTCAAAGAAGCTCAAGCGTAAGTTCAGTCAGGAATTCATTCATAAACTCAGTCTCTAAGTCTCACAGTGATTACTCCATCAGCTGATTGGGGGCGTGTGTGTTGAATGAACCAACCAGTCAAGTCGGTGCAGTTTCCGTAAGCCAATCAAAGCGTTGTTGTCAAACTTTTAAATACGTTCTCCTCTCTGCTGCTGTGAGTTCTCATTTCAGTTCAAACCGATGCAACCCTCCTCCACTCCAGGCACCTTCAGGATGGAGTCCAATTGCCAAAGACTTTACACTATTCAAATATATGCAATTGTAATACATTATTGTTAAACTCTGAAACAAGACTCTCCTGATTGAACTGTGGTAATATTAATTCCAATGACATAGAAATCAGAACTGAATGAAAGGCAATGCCCATTTTTATTCTGTTAGTGCCTCTGTGGAGATGAAACCAATTTACAGCTTGCAGACGGGATTCAGTAATGTATTGATAGATGGATGGTAGGACTGCATTACGGACAATAACGTAATATCCTTGGTATTCCCTTTTTCAAAATAAGTTTTGGCTTTGCATTTTTAAGTTTCACATAAAAGCCATTTTTAAGACAACTATATTTGTTTTAGATTCAGAACCATTCCAATTGACTGTGGCCAAGATACATACCTTGAGTCTCTAACGACCCTGTACTTATATAATGCAGATTAAGTCTTATCTTAAACACATATTGCTTGTAAACTTTTCAAAACATCTTATTAACAATAGCAAATACAATTCACAATTAGAAATAGCAAACAAAAGTGAATCATTACATCACTATTTATTAATACAGGCGCCTCTCAACATCTCTGAGACTACTTATGAAAAAAAATACTTATTGTAAATCTGGAAACTACTAAACACTGACCTGATTAAATGATCAGGTACCTTTGAACTATTTCATTGCTAATTGGTTTTCAGGGTTTTGCCTACCTTATTGTGACCTCAAAAGAAACAGGTTGCAATCTGCCATACAACGGAAAGGAGATTAAGCAACTATGCATGGATCAAGTAAGATGTACCATGGCATTTCCACCATAAATGGATGCAAATTCACCTGAATTTGTTTTATGCTCAAAATGCCTTGGGGGAAGACCCTTAAACCCCATACTCGATTTGTTGAAAGAAAGCCCTCAACCCTTACACTTTGCTTTGCTTTGCAGCTATAAAGTATAGCTTTTGAATGCAATATAGTAAAACAAGTTACTTGATGTGTGTTCACAATGGAAGAGCCAATACAGCATCATGATCTTACCTATTTCACTAGCAATACCATGGTTCCCTCTGGTCCTTAAATATCTTAATGCTTGGATTTAAGTCTTAGAAAAAGGTGACCTCATGCTGTGAGAGTAGATTTTGGATTTCACACTACTGTATTACAGGTTAGGGAACCTGTTTGACTAATGAGCTCTACGCATGAAGAAGTAACTCATTTGTCTGCTTGCACTTGTCTGCCCTGAGCTGCTGACCCTGCTTTGATGCTTGGGGATTTGAGCGTCTCTTAATCTCAACAGCACTCACCTTGCCAACCTAACACAGGTCCCTTTTGCTCTTTGCAGATCTACATTCAGCTGTCAGGCTTCATACATGATAATAACTGGGCTTCTATGTTGGCAGGCTCAAGTGTTCGCCACTATTAAAATAACAAGTGGCCTCCTTGGCAGCGGTTAACAGGTATCCACAAAAAGAAAAGGTTGTTTCCAGAATTGACTCGTCAGGCTCTCTCGACTACTTCTTTGTCGCTGTAACATGTTGGCTTTCAGGCTTCACACTTTGAGATAATTGTCTGGCCTTACATTTTATGTTGCTGTCACTGTGCCCAGGAGAAGAAAATAGTCCATATAGTTTTTAGGCTTTTAGTAATTTTTGTCAAAAAATGGGAGCTGTACAATGAGTAAGTAATGGATCAGGAAATACAAATAATGATTTTGGCAATTGCTGAAGGCAATTAGTGTCTTTACAGAACTGGAACTTTTGAAAAAAGCAGACATGGAAATGTGTAAACGCCAGATGCACATACTGTATGCATTGCTAGCAACATGGCATACCTACAGCAAGGCTGGCAATGCCATTTGGTCTGTCAGATGGTATGTCCGAAACCCTGGTGCCGGAGCAGTTGTCTTGACAACATGGACTTTGGTCTCAACAGATTGCTCTCAGAAAATGATTTCCCAAGATTTGGTGACCATCTGACCTTTAATTTAGCATGCCCATCTAATTCAATGTGCAGTTTGCTGTTAAATTAATGAGCATATCCATGTCCCATGGTACAAATTCAATTCTTTCAACACTTTACTATTTTGGGGAGGAATGGCCTCTCTATAGTTGAAGCTGTGTAAAATATTTTTTTCTTTACCGTTACAGTTGTTACTTTTTGTCTCACCAGTCAATCAAATATACAGTTTTCTTCCCCTTGTCATCAACTTTTTTCCCCAGCCTCTGTTTTCTATATCTCTTCTCTGAAAGTTATTGATTTGCCCATCAGTAGCCTGTACACTACAGGACTGCTCTCTTTATATTAGTGTCTATTGTTGTTGTTTTTCCACTGGCATTCTGAGTCTCTCAAAGATTGGTTCTTTTGGTGTATCTTCAGAAACAATGTCAACAACAATATCACAAGTGTGTAAACTAGAACAAGAATGATCTCCCAGTAGTTGGAAAATTATTAAATGTTGCACTTGACTTTATAAAGTTTAAATGATTTAAATCTCAAAAAAGTCTGTATGTTCATTTCCAAAATTGCCTTTTCAGCCCTCACAGGTGAATTGACTTGGACCTTTATTGTTCTGCATACATGAATGACCTCCCAACAGCTGACTAAGTGTCCAATCGATATGTTTGCAGATAGCACAGTTCCTTACACGTATTAGTTAGTATTACGTATTACTAAGAGAAGACTATACTTTAGTGTGATGCTGTATTTGATTTCCAGCCTGCCATGCATAGTACAGTTAATCACAGTGCTTGTATTAATGACCATCCCCTATTAATCCAGCAGAGTGTAACAGAAATAGTCACAGCCTTGTAGTGTAGCTAACACAGCCTGGTCACGACATGTACAACTAACACTAAATGTATTATATAATAATGCACATACACAGTAATGGCTTCACACACAGAAACACTAGTTTTCGCTCTTGCTGACTTAAGAGATATAATGATTTTGCATCAAGTTGATGAAGCATGTTAGATCGCATTCCCACTGGGCACTTTAATTAACACGTTAAATATTACAATGTGGTGTGCAACATTAATGCCCCCCACCTCCTTGATGGTCTATGCATAAAGGCTGACTATGTTTGTGTATTTATGCATTTATTGTATATAATATGTTTGTGTTTTGTAGACAAACTGCTTTTAAAGATGTATTTTATTGTTCAGATTAATGGGGTTGAAGTTACAGCTAACTGCCAAAAGCACAGCAGAAATGGTGGCTGGTTTTAGTTTTTTAATTAGTTTTGGCACTTGTGAATTTGGCATTCTGTCTTGGGCTGGTATAATAGAACACATTCTGTGGACTAACAAAGTGGTCCAATATCCAAGGCCTTCAAAGAACACTAATGACACGTTGTCCCGATTGAGCCGTCATGAGCTGATTGGCTTCGTTGATCCAGTATCAGCAGCGAAGATACCCAAGCTGTTGACAGTAGAGGCAGCCAAATATTGTGAGTCAACATATCTAAAAATACACCAGGTCAACAATGAGATAAAAATAGTGAGGTGGTAGGAAGATGAAGAACGAAGCACAGAGAGATTCATCAAGCACCCAAAGAAAACCTCCATCTATTTTCTCATCAATCGGCACATTCCATTTAGACAATGAGACCATCACTGCAGATACATTTAACATTTTCACATCTCACCCTATAATTAACACGTCAGTCTGAACAACAGCAGACTAATGGACTGGGGTTGCGACTCTTCAAACTGGAAATGGCCTTCCCTTCATTTGCAACAACACACTGTATAAACAGGCATAAAATGATCCTGATTACTTGAAAATCAGTTATGGGAAATGTTAGAATTTTACATTCACAGGTAAAGCATTTAAATTAATGCAAATGACCATCCACATCATAACATACAATGCCAGTGTTACTCTCATTACAGAATTAATGTTTTAAATTATGACTTTTAGACATTTTTATTTAAACATGTTATTAAAAGTTGCACATTATCATACATTTGACTGATACATTATGCAGTCTAGAGAGGCCGGCTGGAGCTCATAAGAATGAGTGGTCGTCCTGCAACCACAGGGTGGCTGGCTCAATCCCCCCCATAGTTCACATGTTGAAGTGTCCCTGAGCAAGACACTGAACCCTAAATTCCTCCCCGGGTGCTTCACTAGGGCTGCCCACTGCTCCTTAAAATACTAAGGATGGGTCAAATGCAGGGAGTACATTGTATGTATGTAAAAGTAGGTACTATGACAAATACAGTTTCTAAAAGAGTGTACCACTGAAATAATTACAGACCTTTTTAATGTTCAGTTGTATTCAGTCAATACATTGGTTAATTAAATGTTAATTTAAACAATGCATTAAAAAGAAAAGAAAAGAAAAACTTTAAAAAAGAATGTTGTATTTATTTTAGATTGATAAATTACTATAGCGTTATGGAATTTCTTTATTTAACATACATGCCTATCATACTTTATATAATTTATTTGCCTCTTTTAACATTCGCAGTAATTCAACAGTAAGCAATGTGTCGACTAAAAGTGCAATTTGCAACCTACAAGAATAGCAACAGGAGCGCGACAGTATTTGGCAAACTGTCATACATTGCTGTTATCTGTCTATTCTGTTCACTTCTGTTTCTTCTTTCTTTCCCCATGTGTTTCTCTGAGATATGTCCTTGTAGGATACAAGTGGTAGTGAGGGAGGACACACCCAATTTCAAAAAAATTTCTGAAATTATCACGGTCTTCAGCTACAGACTTACACAAGAGCATGTTACAGTCCGTAGTTAATCAGAGCTTAAAAAATCACTCATGAATATGTACTAAAGAAATTAATTCACATGTCAATCAATAAAAATGTCCCTAATGTTGGGGAATGTGGAATACCAGAGCTAATGAAACGGACAATAATAAACCTAAATCTTGTAGTGGACATAAAAGACATATTAAAGGCTCCCTGTGGAGTTTTCTTGTAAACAAACGCTGTATCATTTGCATTCGCTGTTTCGAACCAAAACGCATTGCAGCAGCATAAACATTGAATGCTTAACCTGATTCATTTAATATTTGGAAACCTGCTTTGTTTACATCCATGTTCTTCTTCCCTGCCTTTCGATGGTGCAGAGCAACTGCCATCGACTAAGAACAGTATGGAACCGACGGCAGCAATGGATTCACCATCGCCAGTTAGCTTGTGCGTTTATGTATAATTTTGTGCGTGTTAATAAAACAAGATATGCAATTAAAACAGGGAGTCCCTTGCCAGTGGTCAAGTCCAAAGTCTAACAGATATCACAATAGGCCGTCCCGTTGTATAGTTAAATATAATGTCAAAGGGATTTTAAAGTGAATTTTTAAAATAAATAAAATTGGTCTTTTGGGACATTTCTTGGCCTCTGGAGGGGCATGTTAATGTCCTTGTTTGATTGGCAGTGGAGCTGGCAGGCTGAGAAAGAAGAAAGCAAACTCTAGTTTACAAGCAATGGGAGTACAGTGTTTTTGTTAGTATTGGCACATCAGCATTTAACCTGACTGGAATAACAAGGTAATATTCTGCAGTTTATTAGCTATCTAGCATGCAGGCGTTATCAGTACACTTCCCTCTGGTGTTTAGACAGAAAGCCAAGGAGCAACTCAAAACATGTCTTTAAAAAAAATCTGAGATAAGAAAGAGGCTGGCCGTTGTTCATATTCAAAGTCTCTGGCTTTTATTTTATGTCTCAGACTCAGTGGCGGGCCGTGGATTTTCTACCTGCCCACCACTGCTCAGACTGTCAATACAAGTTACATGGACATTTTTGGAATTAATAACTAAATCCTTGGGATCACAATAGAAAATGTGATCTCATCTGAATATTTGTATTTAAAAATCAAACCTTTATACTAAACTTATAGTATAACTGTTTCTTTTTCATTTTTATTTCTGCTGCTTTTTAATCCAAGGCCACATGGAGCACCTATGCTCTTGTTATGCAAGAGAAGCACTTCAAAATTCAGACTAGACTATATTTGATAAAAAATCTGCAATTTGATTATGGTTACATTGTCTATGTTTAGTTCAGCATGTTTTTCTAAGAATAATTTGATTCTACATTTCAAAGTAATGTAGCTCAGCAGCTCTCAAACATCAAATCCTGTGTGATATAGCCCTTTGCTGATAGGACTTCTGCACTGTATATTAAAAAGCTTGCTGTATCTATTATGTGACTTTCACTGCACAGCAGGACCTCAACTAATGTTTGGCTCGGTTCAGTTCACAGAGAAAAAGAGAGAACGCAATAAATGTCCTTTTGCTAATCTTGTCAATGGGATAGTGTCTCCAGGACACAGCTAATGCAGGATCAGCCTATTGTGCACAAAGGCTTGTACCATTGTTCGCTCCACAATGGCTGGCAGCGTGCATCATTCAGCTGTGTTGTTGAGAAAATCATCCCGACGAGTGGCAACAATGGCGATACACACGGCTGATCTGATTGCAGTGCAGGAGCGCTCGCTTTCATCTGTAATGCTGGAAAACAGATCATGTTGCTGGAGTGCTTATCTCGGAGATGGATGCTGACAGCTAACGCAGGCTCTGTGCGCGTCCTGCTTTTTTTCATCTCTTATTTTCTCCTCAATCCCATTGCTGATGTTCTTCTGCTCCTTTCCTTCTTTACTCCTCCACCTGTCTCTACACCTGCATCGAGTTGTCTTTATGCTGCTTCTCTGCCTACAACGTGCCTTTTCTTATCCTCAATATGAGCGACTTATTTTTATTTCTTCCCTTTTCCTTTTCTCACTTTAATCTGTATTACATCCATCTGCCCGGCTTACTTTCCGTCAATCGTGTCCATCCTAACCTCTCCCTCCCTCTGCCCATTACCTCTGCCTCAGTTCCCTCCCTTTTCTCACCTTTAATCCTTATTTGATACATTTTCCTCTTTCAACACTCTTTTCTCACCTTTCCCTTACACCTCCATCCACACCCCACATCCATTAATTTCTTGTTTTATCAGTCTCTTCATTGCTGGCTCAGGACAGCTCTAAGAGCCACATGTAGCCCCATCATCTGATCTTGAGAAGCTAGCTGATCCCACTGATGCTATTTTAAGCCTGTCATACATACTCTCCCTCTTTGCTGCCACGGAGAGCTGGCAGCTACAAAGAGGACTTTAAACATGCATTCTTCCCTCACAACCAGACTTTCTCTTCCTGATTGTGACTTTGAAATCAGTATAATTAACTGTATTGTCAGGGGACGAGCCAGTCGGACAGAAATAGCTGATTTCTCTCCATCTGCTAATGCCAAAATTATAATTGAATTGTCTTGAAGTTTTGTCAAAGGACTTAGAGGCAAGTTTGTTATACTTAATGTGGACATTTTCAAAGTGTGTCTTCATTCCTGCTTATTTTGTTATCTTCGATTTCTAATTAGTCTCTGGTTCTAGTGGCCACCATGAGAACTGTACCCGTAAAGACTTCAGACATCATCTGCATGATCAGTGAAGGTGCTTTAAGTGGAAAAAGTTGCTTGTGACGATTGGGAGAACTTTAGGGAAATAATTATCTTCGGAAGAGGCCTGTCTCTGAATAGAACATAGCATGACTCACATTTTCTAAATGTAGTTATTATATATAAATTAATATTTAACATTCATCCTTCATTTCATAAAGGACCACATACACGTCTGTTACACACATTATCCTCTTGTACCTTGTTCTTGTCTGCTCTTTACATATTTTTTTTATGATTTCTGATTTCCCCTCTTATTGGATGCTGGGAATTTCTGCAGCTTTGTAGACTTACAGAACAAAGGGCTCACATTTGTCCCTATCCCATATTACAGGACACATTTTTACTTTTTTTCCCTCTTCTGGCTGATGTCTTGCTTATTTTCCTATACGTAGAAATAATAGCACTATTATTTATTGTATACTCATTCATAACACTTTGCTGTGTTGATGCAATGAGCGCTTTGCAATATGTGAATATAACGCGAGGCTGTAAGAAGCAGCTTGTGTTTGTGTGTACTGTATTCACATGTCATGCCCAACCCTGCATTTCGCAGTTACAGTAACTTTAGATCAATTTATCCAATCACTTGCCTGCACAGCTGTCTCTCATTTACTTATTAGCCTCTCAGTATAGTGCAGTTTTCACTTGTTGTTTGTCAGATTTTATAACCAGCCTCAGCACTTTAGCTGCTGATTTCTATCTCATTCTTCGCACTGTTGGTTTCTCGCTGACCGTAAGCTTGACCAGACCTTTGGGGCTCTTAACTGTCCCTGTTTCATCTCAACCGTCTGCTTGTGGACCCAAGTTCTGTCATACCGAGTGACAAAAATAAGCCCGCCAAGATCAATCAATGACATACATGTTATGTATAAAGAATACATAATAATGGGCTGTAAATATGGCTCCACTGCAGTGTCCAAAAACACTTTCTTGTTTACTAAACAAGTACTCTCAATAGTAAACATTCAGTAGTTTACATAGTGAACATTAAATTGAGATTGCAGGCACTTTAAATACAAATAAATAGTGAGCAAAATCTAGTGTTCATGCCATATATTCATGTCATATTCTCTATATATGCTGTAGGAATTTTCAGAATTTGGACACATATTGAGAGTAAATATAGTGCTATATAGTAAAGCATACAAATATAGCACTATACTAAATAAATAAAACATACTCTAATGATATATACATGTTCTTCTCTCATTTCAAGTAAAATAAGTGATTTCAACCAAAAAAGCAATGATATTATGTTCCTATCTTCTAAAATTAGAAATATGTGTGCATGGATTTTACATGGTTATTAAAACCACTTATTTCAGCTCTATTCTCCTCTCTGTTAACATCATTATTGGGTATTGAATTAATAGGATTATGATCATATTGGGCTCATAGATAATCTGGAGAATGCCATGTGAAATAACTTTTCTGACTCATGGACTTTTCCAACTACTCTGCCTCTCTCCCATCTCTCCCCTGTGTCTGAATATCTCACTAAAGCCGCCATGCTTATCAGAAAACACATATTTGATTGGCTGAGTAGCATCATGTGTTATGATTTATTTATTTGTGTTTCCTGGACCGCTGAACGAGTGCCGTAAAGGCTAAAAAGCTGCGCCAGTAACAATAGAAGCACTCTTTAAAAATGTAATAATTCTCAATTATCTATTGGTTGTAGGTCCACGTCCTGAAACAACAGGCCCGCCTATTAGTGACCCCTAGAGTTGAATCTAACCCAAAAGGCTGATGTTCTACAGACAGTGTCAAATAATATGACTATAAACATTAATTTTGAGACAATAGACAGTGTTTCAATGCAGTGGTTTGGTTTGAGCGTCACTTTGTTCTGCAACTGCAGTTGGAGCTGATTAGCTCATCTTCACTTCTGTGAAATACTTAATATAATATTAATAAATAAAAAAAAGATTGATTCACTATCTTTCTTGATAATGTGTGGACCCCACAGGATTATTGACCACCACAGCAAAGGCAGATGAGAATTGGAAATAAAGGCAAGTCGTAGGTCGTTGTACAGAATGTCTTGTTTATTGTTGTCGTCATACATTTTCAAAATTACTATATGCTTTGTAGCTAAAGACTCTGAGATAATCTGAACTCTAAAGGTAGACGTAGTAACACCTGGAATACAGGGTAAATCTCACCACAGATTTTTGGCTGTTAACGGAAAACAGTAATTTAGTTTCTGGACATTAATCTATGTGTAATTTGATAGGCATGTTTTCACAATTTCATAATTACCAAAATACTATGTCATATTGTCTGAAGGATTCATTGTGAAATGAGTATATCCATGAACTATTTCCATATGCCCAGGGTGAGAATAACTCTGTTTTGCAGGAGCTCAGTCACACTGCAGACTTTTTATTTAATAATCGTATACACCTGTGGAGGAACAGCAGACACTATCAACACATTTGTGCTTATCTTTTTTTTTTTTTTTTTTTTTTGGCAAGTTTTCTTTTTTTCTGTTAAATATCAGTTTTTGACATAATCTTTTTCACAAGAACAGACTAAGTTAAATCTGTTATATGTTTTGTATACCAACATGCTCACAATGTATCTGAACCATTTTTTCTTTTCCTTTTCAGTGTAAGAATAACATACATAAAAACAGACGCCCTTTTGTTTCAAACAGTATGTGCCAGGTGGTATCAGAAAAGATGATTTTGTTTGTAGATCACAGGCTTATCAAAGACAAGAGGAAAATAACAGGGCCTGCAGTCATGTACATCGGCTTCACTTGCAGGGCATGACCATAACTTCAGGAAAGAAAATATGTAGAAGGGCACTCCAAGAAAACATTAATTCACATACTTAACATCACTTCAGTCTCTCGTTTTCATACATAACATTTGACTTCAAACCAAATTGAAGTCATTATTTTTCAATACGTTTTACATCATCTTTTTTTTTTTTTTTTTTTTTCAGGCCCAAAGAACTGAATATCATCACATGTGCTCTGAAGGTGAAAACTGGGCAGCTTTCTCTCTCATGACAGACACAGGATTTGTGACTGTGTTGTGCATGTACGGTGATTATTGATCTATCTCTTTTTCAAATACTTGTTTGTGTTTCTGTATAACTTCATACATTGTGCAAAAACAGCTGTATTCTACTCTAGAAGGCCACCGGGTGTCTTGGTATGCATTTTCACTTTGTGTCTGTTCAACAGCATTTCTCATGTCTGAAGACAATTCTGTGTTTCAAAATGCTCTCAGATAGATTTCCGTGACCGACCGACCTTGATGTTGAATCATCTCAAAGTAAACAAACCCAATAACATTTTTAAAATGGCAGGCAGAGTCAAGCAAACACGGTCCCTAATATCACTTTGCTTAAGGTGGACAGAATAAAAGCAGCACAAGACTAACTACTCCAGATGTCCAAAATAATTTTATAAACAAAAATATGCAGAAAGTAATGCAACAATTCTCCCCTGACGTTCAGAGATGTTCATCTTTCATATGAATCATGTTTATTCAAACTGTTTACTTTGTTGGATCATTTGGCCAGATAATAGTTGTACCAGCAGCTGAAAACACATATTTTATAAGTAAACGAGGAAAAATCTTTATACAGTATCTTAAGTCAGCATGCTATTCTCAGAAAGCTTAAAGCAATAATCAACCAAAGGCAAACTATTGTCTGGCCTAATGCTCAAATCCAGCTATTTCCTCCTGTATTTACAAGCTGTTTGAAGACCAGAATACACTTTTGACTTTTAATCATAAGCCCTCATTGTTTGTAACTGGCCAGTGTGAACTTACTGTGCTGTATGCAAGTCAGCAACAAAAAACTTGTGCAAAAAGGGAAAATGTTTCCTTTGGTTCAGACCAGGAACCGAGAATACAACACCACTATATCGTGGTTGTATATAGTGCAGTTCATTGTGTTGTGGGTTGGCCCATAACTCCAGCTCATGAGATTATTTTGTTTAAGTTCTGATTCTCAGCTTTAACTAATTGGAAAATGTAGAAATGTTGCCGCCAAATTAAATTGTCTTATTCAATATGTGACTACTTTGCAATCAATGTCGCCCACTGTGCCAGGCCTATACTGCTGCTGGCTTTAGGATGGGTTAAATGCAGAGAATAATTTCCCCAAGGGGATTAATAAAGGATACTTTCTTTCTTTCTTCTTTCTTTTACTTTCTGCTGGTTTAGGGGCTTTGGCCTTCAGTCTGGTATTTAGCAGTAAAACAGATGATCAGTTGGATTGAGGTCAGGTGACTGATCTGGTCAGTGTTTGGTCAGAAAGACTCCTTGCTTGCCTTGACTGCATGTTTGGAAGTGTTGTCCTGTTTTATTGTCCTACAAATTGGGGGAAAAGTGCTGTGAATCTGACACTATTTAGTTTTTACCCAATGGGAAAGTAAACACCCCCAAACAGTTAGAAGCTGAACGTCAGCACTTTAACTTCATAGTTGTGGTTTCATTTCAAATCCAATGTCCTGGAGTACAGAGCCAAGACAACAACAAACAAACACAACACTTTCTGACTGCACTATAGACTAACAAACGCTTCAGGGATAGATTGTTTGTTTAAGGCATGAACATACATCTTCAGATTTATTGATTTCAATTCAGCATTGCTGAAATGTCTCAGTCACCAGTGACTGCTTCTGATGCGCTGTCAGACAAATGTGCTGACAAGCAGTTTATGACAATATTGTCTCGGAGAGCAAGTTGCTTATTATTTGTTATAGTGGTAAATATAGGCTATAAGATGTTATAGATGTGTATTATATTTCCCCCATTCCTGATGGGCCAATACTCTAAATGATGAAACAAGAATGGCTGTATTACATTAGCGTCAGTCTACTGCATCACTAAAAACAGTGCAGGAGCCACACCTCATGGATTTGTATGTTATATACAGATAGTATAATACATTATTCTGGTTAGGTATGATTTATGGTGTTTATTTACATATCTTGTGTCGTGAGCTTTAATATATCTCAGCTTCAGCTCATAAGATAAATGACTTCAAAATGAAAATGTAATATCCCAGTATTGTAGAAAAATATGTCATATTCATTGTATGGACATGAGGAAAATGGTTGGTTTGTATCTAGCACCTATTGCAACCATATTACTGTATACTATAATAAACCACACCAGACATATGGGCACCACTGAATATATACGGTATATATATATATATATATATATATATATATATATATATATATATATATATATATATATATATATATATATATATATATATACATATATTGTATATATAACTACAAATATCTGACTACCCATGAACCACTTCTCTCACAGGAAATACATTGTATGGGCAAAATAAGGGCATTGGATAATCTATTAATTGAAAGGCCTTTAGATAGAAAAATAAGTATAATAGAACATTTTTGATTTGGGGTGTTTTTAAATTAACTGATCTTTCAATAGCATATGCATATTTTATCTATGCATTAGTGTGTGTGTGTGTGTGTGTGTGTGTGTGTGTGTGTTTAATTTAACTTTAAACGTTGTGCTGTGCAAAAGCTATGATTGTTTGTAAAGCCCATTCCTCTACACTTTCATAAGATGCAATAACAACAAATATTAAGAACTTTAATTATGTTTATCCATGAAAGTGCTTTTCACTGTGTCCTCTTTTTTTTATTGTCCTACTACTACGACCAAGACGGCCTATCTGAACTTTCATCTGTACAAGTCAATTCATCAATATGTATAACTTTCTAATCCAAACTACATCTTTCATCATAGCTGTCTATCACACCATTCATAAATAACATGATGCTGGGACCAACAACAATGTAATTGAATGCAGTTGTTTACTAATCTTATCAGCTACTTCCTCCTATGGAAACTTAAATATCTGATCAAATTTCTCTCACACATTAGACATAGTGAGGTTATTGAAGCCTCCTTCCACAGTACTTTGGACATCATGCTATTTGTTTCCTTAGTACAATCTGTTGTACAATATACGTCTGATTATTTTTCTATATGTTCTCTCTTTTACATGCGTCTCTCCTAAAACAGAGATTGTAATGTCACTAACACTACCTGTTGAAATAAACAATTAACTATTTTGACAAGGATTGTTTTAAATGTGCTTTTGCCCTTTGCAATGGTCAACAACCTAAAAAATCAACCTACTGGGGAAATGTGTTCTTGAATTGTACTCTTTTAAAGATGTCTGCCATCTTTGTTGTTTTGTTTCTGTAATCACATCACAATACATCACACTAACTGAACCAGGAGAACATCAATGCATACATGAATAATGGCTAATTTTCACTAAATACATGAACAGCTTTTAAGTTACCCAAGAGCTTCTGTAATTACTGTAAACAAGAACCACATTTGTCAGCTCTTTCGAAATGAAAAAGTGTGCGTGTATAGTTGTGTTGAACTCTTGGTTTCTCCACTGTTTAAACCGTCAAATAATCCTTCATTCTTTCACACAGTTAACCTAGGAATTGCTCGACATCAGGGTAGTTTGAGTCACTTGGGGTACGTTTGCAAAACTGATATCAGAAGAAGAAAATGAATTGTGCTGCTGATGAAATTGTACCTCCCTCTGCCTCAAAAGTCCCCAAATGTTGCCTAAAAGTTAGGTAATTGACCCAGCTGTTTACGCTAGCCTGGCAGCGGAGCGCTCTAGCAGTATTTATAGTGAGAGCACTGTTGGGACATCATGAATTATTAATGGTTCCTGATGCAGATTTATGCATGACCTCTAGGCCACCTGGGTGCGAACACACACACACACACACACACACACACACACACACACACACACACAAAATCAGTCTGTCTTTGTGGACTAAAACTGTGGCTCCGGTGATGGTTTTCCATGGAAATTAAGACAGATGACAGTGTGTGTAGTCCAGTGACCCTCAGTAACCCCCATTGTAGCCATTAGCAAGCCTTGAGTTGGTTGATCAGTTCGTAGAGGTTGTCTTTCACCCACATGGATTGGTCCTCAGGGATAAAATAGTCAAGGCTCTGAAGCATTCAGCAAGTACAGCACATACTTACAGTACATACAGTAGGCCTAAACTACATACACACACATACGTACAATGCCAATCAAAGATCTGTTTTTTATGCTTTTTACTAGCTTCTGTGTAGACTTTCAACCTACTGGCATGAAGGTGACGTTTCCCTCCAGTAACTGCGTTCTAATGAGTTAAGTGTTATCTCCCTTTGTTGCAAAAGTCATGATCAAAAAACATGTAAACTGATCCTTGGCCTCATGTGTCTGCACCCTCTGTCCAATTTCCTGGCTCAGACGCGATGCTTTCTCAGTAAGTCGGCCTGCCACATGTACTTCCTCTCGGGGAACCTCTCTGGGATCTTGATCTTCTGGAAGTCTTGAATGCACTTTTCCAACTCCTCCTCGACCGTCGGCTTCTCTTTTGCCTGCCTTTTCTTGCACGTGCTGGTGTCGCGGGAGCTCGCAGTAAGTGTGCGCAACAAGTCACTCTTCCGTCGCTGTTCGGAGTGCTGGAGCATGGCGATGGGGCCCTTTTTCTGCGGCCTGTCCAGGGTTTGGACGTTGGCGCGGGGGTGGGACTGGCGGCTGACCGGGCCGCAGATGACCGTTCCCTGGGGAGAACTGGCTTCTGACTGGCTCTCAGAGCTGGAGGTGGAGAGCTCGTTAAATGAGGTGCCGCTCTCGCCCTCGCCGTCACCCTTGTGGTTCTTGCAGCAGCAGTCACATCCAGGGGAGGACCAACGTGATTGACCACCTGGAAAGACAGAGAACCAGATAGGAAGCTTACTTTAGAGTCCATGCAGAACAATGTATTTCTTTTATTTCTTTCTTTCTTTCTTTCTAGGCCAATCATCATGAAGAGAGAAACGAGACGGTCATACAAAGAGAGCTACAAATTAGTCAGACAGGAGAAGAAAGACAAAGTAAGAAGCACTGAAGACCTGACAAAAGGGAAGGTCAGCACCTGGAACAAAGTGATGTGCCATCAGAGACACCTGGCTTGCTTCCAGTCTAAACATGGAAATGAGCTGGTTGTCCTTGTGACAAGACTCATAGATCCATGCTGTCACATGAAACAAGTGAAAGAGCTGAAACCAATTGCAAACGCACCACGAATGTCCAGATGTGCATGCTATGAATGTATTTACAGTAAAACTCGAATGGCCATGGAATTTCAACTGAAAAAAAATATTTTGTATTAACTTTGCAAAGCTTACCTCTTAGCGTTCCTGTAAAATTCGCCTAAAACGCCTATCCAGGTATACCCAAGGTATATTGCAAGCTGTACTTGAACCATTTGGAGTAAATGCATGGTCTTTTTTGAAAGGTAACACTCTGAGGATTTTCCCCCTCAATAGTCAGAATCACTTTAAGTGCGGCTGACACTGAGTCATATAAGTTTGAACACACTAAAGTATAAGGTTTGTATTTCCGCCTGAACATTTCTTTGCAAATAGATGCCTGCAGATGACTATAAATGGGACTTATGAACTGGAAAACACAGTGGGACCATAGCATGAAGCCCTATCTAGTCTAAGTAAAAAGCAAATACCAATCCCACCGAAAATTTATATTTTACACATGCTTTTCTAATGTACGGAAGCGCATTGCATTCACTGGATAAAAAAAAATAGACCCCTTTTCTCGTAATTACGACATCGTAATTGAACAATCCTAACGCCTTGAGATGCCTGTGCAGTGTTGACATACTCAATTTAATACCATCCTCATTTTTTAGAAACATCAGTATTTCTCAGTGTCTCAAACCGAGAAGGTAATAATAGCAGATTAACTGCGATAGCCCCATCATTGCCACTGAGAGAGAATTTACAGACGTTTCCTTTTTCTTTTTCTTTTCTCGTAATTACGAGATCCTGATCTTGTAATTACGAGAAAAGATCTCGTAATTACAAGATCAGGATGTCGTAATTACGAGAAAAGGGGTCTATTATTTTTTATCCAGTGAATGCAATGTGCTTCCGTACTAACGAAATGTCTAGGCGTTTTGCCATTTTGAGACTGCAAAGGACCCAGAGTATGCATGATATACTGCATGATGATGATGACTGGTAGTACATATGAATAGTACCTCTATAAATGTGCAAGACTATAAGCCTTTTTAATAGTATATATATATATATATATATATATATATATATATATATATATATATATATATATATATATATATATATATGTATATATATATAGTATATATATATGTATATATATATACATACATATATATATGTATGTATATATATATATACTATTAAAAAGGCTTATAGTCTTGCACATTTATATATATATATATATATATATATATATATATATATATATATATGCAGTATATATACTATACTATACTATATAGTATATATACTATTAAAAAGGCTTATAGTCTTGCACTTGCTTATAGTCTTGCACATTTATAGAGGTACTATTCATATGTACTACCAGTATTGCTGACACAGAGTAAATGAAGTATACATGCATTTTTGTGCTTATTCACTGACAAACTGCTGGATCTGCAGCAGCAATTTGTTCATCATGAAGTCTGTCCCTGTTCTGCCTATACCCACACCCTCATATTAGGATCGTTTGTTAGAGCTGCGCCTCGCCTGGAATTCTGACGAGAGCAGGCGTCTGCTGCAGGAGGCGTTGTCAATACACTGCGATCAAGTCAGACAGTTTTCAGCTGCCCTCAAAGTACACACAGGAAGTCACAGAAAAAATGACTTCCTGTTAGTTCCGAACTTTTGTCTACTTGTAGTTTACAGATCACGTTTGGATTTATTCATGTGTTTGTAAACATAATTATGGAGAAATGTGTGTGTAGCTGCATCCTTTGTTCTGCCTGTGAAATACATTACGACTGCTTTTGATGTGTGTTATATAAATACGATTTTGTATTAACAACCACACAAGATGTGTTTTAAGATTAAACACGAGAAGAATAGTCAACAATCCAGTGTTAAGTATTACAACTACACATAAAATAAGGATTTTCTCCAACATGTGGTGTTTGCTGTCAGATCTAAGAGCCAATCAGCTCTCTGATGTGGCGACAGCCAGGCGTTTCCCATCATGCACTGGGCCAGGCAGTTGGGGGAGAGCTACTGTGGCACCTGGCTCTGAAATCGACGGCCGGATTGCTCTCGTGGGTTTATCGTTGACCACGTGTGCATGACGTCAGAGCAAGTCGGGACCAAGTCGGACACAAATCTAACCGGCATGCCTTGCGTGCCGGCGATCGATTCTGCGCAGAACTGGCTCATCTCGAACGAGCCTACTGTGTCATATCTGGCAGCTGATATGAAATGATGCAACACCAGTTCGCGGATATTTATGGATGTAATCACGTGTTTTGGACTAAATCTTTCATGGTTTTTTTTTTATTTAACCTTTTTACGACGTAACAACATCATTGTTGTTGGAGTGTTATCATGGATCAATATGAGGCGTCATCGGTGAGCAATTTTGATATTGCTTGTTTGTTTGATGTTGACTGACATTAACATTAACTGTAGCTGCTGTGGTGGTCCGATCTTGAAATGGTTTTGATGGTTAGCATTGGTTAGAACTGTAGCATTCTAACACACTGCCACACTCATATCGAACTATAAATAAAGATTGTCTCAAGTGTCGCTGTACAATGCACGTGCAGTGTACGTGCACGAACCACGAGCGGGCCAGCGGAATACTAAGTTAACTGCACATGAATATATTGTAGCAATAATGGCAGAGACAACGTAGAATATAATAATAATAGAGATATTGTATATGCAAACACTAATTACTTTCCAATCCACATGACTGTAATAATTTAATTAGACCAATAATAGATGTTGAATTGAACACAAACTCAAATAAAAAAACTGTGAGATTTGATGTAATATTTTTGTTAAGAGATGTTGAGGTGACAGTTTCAGAAGCATTCCAATTATATGTTTCCAATGTATTAAAGGTCGTAACTACATGCTGTAGTTTAAGTACCGTTGAAACGTTTAACTCATGGATGGCCTTGCAACCATTTCTTTGTAAGAATCTCCTGGCGTATTCCTTCACCCTCTTATTATTTTTATTTTTAAAATGTTGTGCAAAGCTTGGAATTGAAGTGGTACAGGTCAGAGGAGAGTTTATATTAGTCTGATTAGCTCTCAAACATACCATCATTACACTTGAGTACCACCACTGTTTTCACCTGACCTGGAACTTTCAGTTAGTCAAACAAGTCTAGATGTATCTCCCTGTTGCTGAGTTTGAGGCAGATGCCTGGAAGTTGTGGTCTTGACCAATACCCATACAAATGCAGTGATCCACGATGAAATAAATCTATTGCCCAGCCCATCCTCTGTGTGAGTGTGCAGTGAAAGGCCGAACGACTTACTGGAACCAGAGCAGCAACCTGCCTCTCACTGCAGGAAGGAGACATTTATGTTTCATGCTAACCTCCTGAATAATTGAAGGGTATCTGCTGCTGATGGACTGCACTCTGTTTAGAGAGGAGAGAGATCAAAACCCCGAGGCAAACACACACACATGCAACACCCCTCCATTCTGATTTTGAGCCCCGCCCCTCACACATAAGTGCAGGCTTCCGCTTTTGATGCATCCTGCACTCATCAAGTGCAATAGCACTGTTGTTTCTTTTCATGTGCTGCTGAGCATTTCACGTCTAACGAGATAGAACAAGACTATAAATAATGCTGCTTAAAATAAATGTCCCCCTGCTTTTACTTTCTGTCCTCAGGAACATATTTGGCTTGTTTATAGCGAGGCAGCGGAACAGAAATCAATTCATCCAACCAATATTTGTTCCTCCGAGTACCTCTCATAAAACAGTTACCACATATTGTAACTATTTATGGGAGTATAAATAGAATACATATTTATTGGACAACTTTGACTTACACCAACTGAACTGCAGGATGACACACATTCAGTACAGAAATATATATATATATAATGCTACTAGCCAAATCATAAACCTGAAATCAAGTCTTCACCCTAAAATGTAATGATTTATGTCATTTTTTTCCCATAAGGAAAGTAGATTTATGTCCCCATAAGATGGGGAAAACACACACACACACACATAGGCACACACTGCTGCCTGCTGTGAAATATGAAATAAACATCACCCACCCAAGCCAGTGACAGAAATGCAACGCTACACCCTTTGTCAGCCATAGCACTAAACTATAGTAGTGTGATTTAACGGTATAAATGAGTAATGTATCAGCCTCAGAAAAAAGATGTGTTCGTTATATAGTTGCAGTATAGAGTACGTAACCCCCATTATTGGTGCAATTACGTCTCCCCCCAAACCTTTGTTTAGGGGCACGTGAGTTCATTTATGTCACTCTGAGTGAATAGCTAGCTCTCTGATCGATGAGATACAAACTCGTAATTGGTGTTTTGAAAAATGGCCCCAGACTCTGGTGAATTGTTAAGTCTGCCAGTAGCCAGTCTGCCCATCCAAATTACATTAACACGATGAGACGGCTAAAGCGGCTGTAACAAATGTCCTAAAGAGCCTTCTGTGTGTGTGTGTGTGTGTGTGTGTGTGTGTGTGTGTGTGTGTGTGTGTGTGTGTGTGTGTGTGTGTGTGTGTGGCCTTGCATCTGTACATTATATTAGATTTGGATTAAAGCTCTGCGTTGCTCTTGACACAGTTAGTCTTAATAGCGACACGCTGCTTTAATTTACAGGCATTGTGTACAGCTACTGTATTAGCCTCGCTAACACTAAAGACTACCAGGGAGGGGTCTGATTGATCACTTTAGACTTTCTGTCAAACCTTAAGCTCCGTGACAAATTGTCCAACAAATAATTAAATTGAGAACACCACATACAGGAACTTTAGAATCTCATCCCTGATAACTGAGATTTGTAAAAAAGAAAAAAGAAAAAAAAGTCATTGAGTGGTGTTGTCTCTCAGCTACACAGTGATACTTTAATTAGGTTCCCAAGAGGATTTATCAGTGTACAGTGTTGATGCGTTGTAGCACACTGAGTCATGTTAGTGGTAAAACCAATTTCCCCTGCTAATTGAAATTAAAAGTGTCAATGTGAAGACCTGCATTTTCTCACTGGTATTTACACTGCCTGGTTATAATATCTTGCTAATTAAGGTGAAAATTTAACCACTTTATGTTATGTTTATTCAGGTTTTTTCTCTCATTTTCTGCATAGTTGAACTCATTTCTATTTTTCTTTATTGCTTCTTCCAGTCGAATCACTGAAGTTAGGTGCAATTCACTGCATCACACAGTAACACGGTAATTTTAAGAATCCACAAAGGAAACTAGCTAGTTAAATAGCTTGATCCCGATCCAATGCAAGGGTCCTAAAGTTCAGGGTACTTAGTCTAACTGTAAATGAATGATGCATTTTGACAGTGTGCTCTGGAGATTCAAAATTTACACTGATGGAGGTGCCATAATTAAAGGTCAAGGTTTCAGAGTCTGAAGGCAATAGCTGCCACACAAACTGATGAATTTAAATTATACTGGCAAGGAACGATGCATCTTGTTACTTGTGACTGGCCCAAAGGAACATTTGTAATTGAAAGTTAGCTTCTTCTTCAGCTCTTTTTGTACATCTTGTGAAAAAAAGCATCCATGATTTTTAGAAAATAACCAATTTCCTGTCTAGTCATTGTCAAAGAAGAGGAATTGCAGCACTCAAAATGTCAGGATTTTGGCAGTTTCTCACGATGACAGGTTTGCGACCTTACTGAATGATCCACTCACTCAAAAAATAACCTACGGTTCATATCAGTCAGGAGATATCTCGGGAAGAGCGCCTTCCCACTTCCTGTCAATCACACCCACGTGCATGTCAGCACTTTTTGGAAAGATGCAGAATCAATTACAGGAGTCGAGGAGGAGGCGCAGCTACTGTAGCAAGAATGTGTCTGAATTCTGACTGCATATTAATGTTTAATTTTGTAACTCATGGCGCCTTGTGCATTTCTCTAGATAGAATGTATTTATTGTCAAATTAGTTTTATTTCATGTTTTGTTTTTAAAAGTGTGTAATTTACAAAAGGATTTCGCAAAATAGAAAAGAAAACAATGTAGGTCCACTCACAGCACAGGAAAACATATTCACACCAAATCAGAAGAAGATCATTTATTTCTCAAATACTCCAAATTGTCTTACACGTCTTACTATGTGACTCATATCAATGTTCACTCTCACTCTTGTTTGTTAATTACTGTTACTATACATTATTCAGAGTGTTAATATAGAAGCACAAAGGTTATGATATTGCAACCGTACTTGCCCTCTACCAGTGGCTGAATGTGTGATCAGACGAACTCCAACAAGGGTCAAAGATGTTGACCGTTAGTGGAGCTGAGACCGGCCCAGGTGACACCCTGTTTTGCACTGTAAGCACTGTTAGCTGTGAGCTGCCGGCTCAGCCATCACCATGCTGAGAGCTGTGTGGAGGCACCAGATATGGGCTGAATTTCATAATGAGCATTTTCAAAGCAGAGTTTTTATGTCACAAAAGAGTTGTTTGTCACAACTGTTTCTCAACCATGAAATGGCCCATCTGCCTAACCAATATGACTTAAAATAATAATATATTGTTTAATCCACCAAATAAAAAAACATGTGTGCTGGTTAAATGACTGGTTACACGATTATAAAAAATTTAATTTTCCCCCAACCATCGCAAGATCCGCAGGTCTTGTGATGACATCATGCAACCTCAGATAATAGCCATCTATTCAAACTTGCCTGTACATACTGTAGCTACATTCTGTCCAATAGATCTCTTGCGTTGCTAAATGTAAAAACAGAAAAACAACGCAAAAGTAAGATAAGTGAACTCATGGCTGGAAGGCAGCCAGCTCGAACCTGGATCCTCAGGCTAAAACTGGGCAAGAAAGTTCACCAGGAGCACTCGCCTTGGGTCTTGAGCATGGCACCTAATCCCCAAACCGCGACGGGTACCAACAGAAAATACTTTTCGTTTGTACTGACTGAGCTGCTCCTGTTTTACTGTTCACATTTATGCCAGGGCATCTTTGCTCAACAAATCTAGTGATTTTGTGTCACAAAAGGTCACATATGTAGAATGCATTAATAATGTGCTTATGACATGAACACTATTGAAATAAGTTGATTTGTGTGGTTCTGAACATACTTCTGCGTGTGTGTGTGTGTGTGTGTGTGTGTGTGTGTGTGTGTGTGTGTGTGTGTGTGTGTGTGTATGTGTATGTAAATGTTATTCACAGTATGTGAAGGCCTAATGTAGTACATGTGACATGCTGTGCTCTCATGTGAGAGTAAGGTCACACTTTCCTTCAGGGTTGAGTGCATGACGTTGTGGGTGTGTGTGTGTAAATGCACATAGGAATCCATATGTGTACGGTGACTGTCACAGTACAGGCACATATATATATATATATATATATATATATATATATATATATATATGTGTGTAACATGTGACATATGATGCACCATAGGCAAGAGCCCTGTGTATGTTTGTTTGAGTCTTTCACTGGCGCCTCTCTTCCTCTATATAAGCTACATCATACATATTGTAGTACGGCAAGAAGTGTGTGTGTGTGTGTGTGTGTGTGTGTGTGTGTGTGTGTGTGTGTGTGTAAAGTCAGCACGCCTGTGGTCAACCCTCAGTGTGTAAGTGACATTGGCCTTGGAACTATTATCTCTATGCCGTTGGGCAGTGAAAGGGAGGCTGATGTCAGGCAGGGTTCCCATTCGTGTCATCAGAGGTGTCAGACTGTCGGCCGTGCCTCTGGCCAGCTTCACTCAACGCACACACTCTGTGTGTGTCTGTGCCTTGTGTTGTACTGTATAAGCAGCCGTTCATTCACATGCTCTCATGTTCTATCTTTTCCAGGAGGTCTGACTGAAATCTCAGGACTGTCACAAGCTATGACAAACACACACACACGCACGCACACACACACACACACGCACGCACACACGCACGCACACACACACACACGCACGCACACACACACACACACACACACACACACACACACACACATGCGCACACACTTACAAACACACAGAATGCTTCCTGACAGGTGCTCCGGGCTCTGATGTATTGATCTCAGCAGGGACCTTCACAACTTGTGTTAGCTTTGGCTAGTAAAAAGACCTGGCTGACTCACACTGTGCTCTCAATTGAATATAATGAACATATGCTCACACAATGCACACTAAGCATATCTCACACACTCAAACACACTCGCTACAAACCTACTTTTCTATCCACATATATCATTCATCATCTGTCATTTCTTTGAAATTTCCTTGAAATTAATATATTTCATGTTATTTTGTCAACGTATTCAACCGCTGACCTAGATATCGCCACACTATCTATTAACCTGAACATTATACATACAGCTATTTGACTTGTGATGCTTGTCAACATCAGTACACACTCTATAATATATGAAGTATAAATGGCTTTTCACTAACACTTGAATGGGCATACACACATGCATACCATGCAAGTAGGTCGTCTCTTCTCTTTTTTCTATTTTAATTAATTTTCTACTTTTTGTCTGCACTCTTCAGCTTCCTCTCTTCCTCTCCCCATGTGTCTCTCCCGTACCCTTCCCCTCATAATGTCTGTTTCGATGGGTTGGGGCATCACGGGAAGTGTTTGGGAGATTGCCCTCTGATTGATTTCTGTCATACAGCCTCTCAGCACTGGGAGGCTGTTCACCTGAGATAAATTATGTTGACACAACAAAAGCAAATAAACCTCTTCTATTCATCACTTCCTCTCCGTCAGTTTCTTTTTTCTGCTTCCCACCTCAACTCTGCCGTCTTTGCCTCTCTCTCTCTGTGCGCCTTCTCTTCCTGTCTCTCCCTCAGTCCCTCCCAGTTCGTTTTGCCTTTTTCACTCAGATTGAGGTTTTCACCTTTTTCTTATCCATCAGTCACTTTCCATCTTCCTCTCTGGTCAAGGATTTTTTTTATTTTGTATTCTCTCTTGCTAACTAAGGCCCAACACCAATAACTGTGTATGCACAACTTTTGCAACTCCTTGCCTTTAAAAATAAAAAAATACAAAATAATGATTTAATTTATTTTCTGCATAAATATGATCAAAAGAGTCTGAGCAAAAAATGACTCCTCGATTGCTCCCGAGTTTTTTAATTGTATTGTTCGGTGCCTTTCCATCATCCCCCAGAGTAATACTGCACATCTTTAGAAAGATTAAGACCTAAAGCATCTAAATCAGCAATGCACAATGAACACAAGCATTGAAGTGTTATGAAGCATATACTGTCCAAAAAACGTCTTTTTCGGTTCAGAAATTGAAAAATTACCTACTTTGACCTGAATCTTGCTTGCACCATGACACACTTGGTATGTAACTGACCGTCTCTTTCCGCATGTGTCATCTGACGTGCTCAGATCAGTCTGAGGACCAATGAGATCGCAGGACCTCGAAACGACCCCCCACCATCCCCCCAAAAAAACTGTCCAGTTTGCAGTTCCGATGCTGATTGGACCTAGTTTGGTTGAATGATATCAATAATCTCTTTGTAAAGATAATGTTCAATGAGAATAGATATTTCTATGGTGCTATAACGACATATAAAGCACAAGCGTTTCTGTATAAGCCTCAAATCATACATTCTACCAGTGGTGGGCCGTCAGGCCTAAACATTTTATAATTACAGGTTATATCTATTTTATAATTTAATTGTTTTTCACACGCGCCCAGCTGTTAAACAGTTGATCCACTGAATGCGCTTGTAGAAAATCCACGGCCCGTCACTGCATTCTACTGTATTTTAGTGATTATTAATGAACTCAACTCTCGTATGGTTTTACTACAATCCCAAGGAAAGTTGTGATTATATGAGAGTGCTTAGTCCACCCGAACGACAGCAGTGAAAGAACAGAGAGAAAGAGTTTGTTCATCCCTTGAGCATCAGACCGATGTGTAGCGCCATAGAGAAATCAATCAGTAAAGAAGAAAAATCAGGCGCTGGCTGTACCCTGTGTGGTTTTTCTGAGAATGATAATCTAATTTCTGGTTGAGAGCAAATATCACTGCTATGAAATGGATAATATGTTGGTTCAAAAGCTCAAACAAATGCTCTTTGGGTCCACATAAGTTCGTCTCATTGTATTGTTAACAGAACAGCGCCCGGCGCTAAAGTAAAACCTGATGCCATCACAGGTTAAATGTAGTAAAAATGTGATAATGTGTTTATCCCTACAAGGAGATTAAATTGTACTTAACTAAATCTACAGGGCAAAGAGAGGTCATTATAACAGCAACTAAAGTTGGCAGTAATTCAGAGTCTTGCCCAAGGACACTTCTGCATGACAGATGCTGGTCAAGTCTGAACCTGTAGGAGGGAGGCTGCTTTACATCTCAGCTGTCTGGCTTTTAGCTTTAGGGAGAAGCTCAGTTGGTCAGATATTGATTGAACTGTCCCTGCGAATGAGTGCTGGACAAAGACATCTGCTGCCAAATTAAAATTCTGCATATATTCAGAATGCAAAAGGCGTGTGTTTCTAAGCAGATTGTTTGTTCGAGCTATATTTGCAATGAGAATAAAGCATTTCTCATCACTCCCTCTTCCCTCTCTCTTCTTATCCTCTTGATGCAGCATAATTAGTCCCTTGCAAAACAGCGTGAAATGATGCGTTTGACTGTTCAGCTTCTTAGACCAGCCACTTCTTTTATGTCGACATGTTTTCACCTCTGTATTTAAGGGTCGTATGCCACGGAGAGTGCGCCTCTGCACTCACATTGTTTTGTTTTGTGTGTCTGCTGAGTAAAAATTCCTCGCTTCTGTACAAGCAGGTGTTACATTTCACTTCTAAAGAGTGACACTGCTTGGTGGCAGGAGTTTCTATTTCTAGCAGCACATTTATTTCCCTCTTGCTCTCCCTCATTCTTTCTATCTATTGATTTCCTCCAGCCCTGGGGTCTTTACTATAAATAAAATATAGCCACAGTAATCGTCTAAAAATATATGTAGCACATGCCTCTGCATGTATAATTCACCACATGTTTCAGAAGCACAGTGGCAGGTTCAATGTGTGGAAGGAAATATTAGTAGTAGCGGGGGTTGGGAAAAGAACGATGAAAAGAAGCCGCACAATGGTTTGAAGTTCCAGTTGGTTTGAACATTACCCATTAATGTCTAACATAGACCAGCAGTGCCCTAATTGTAACTTGGGTGGTTCAAAACACTTCTGAGCAGCAGGCACAGAGACATTTTCATCGTAAAGTACAATCCTACTGATTACTAATCAAGCCTCCTCTCCAAATGTTAGAGGGTTTTTTGACAGGCACCAGCTTCCGTTAACATTCATTAATAATACTTGCAAATTATCCCTTTCAGCCCACCGTATCAGGCTGCTCTCTTAAACATTCATCGTGACGCAAATTAATGATCCTTCTCTGATCTGGTCCGTCTCTCATAGCTCACACTGTATATGGTATTTACAACTTTTTTTTAATTAGAGGAGAAATTAGAAATGTTCAAAGTAAAAAAAAAAGATGGAGCATTTCTTCCATAAGTTTTAGAGATGAAACATTATCTTCATGCGTTTCCATGTTTTGGTCATTCAGAATACATAAAGATCACACAGAGTGATATCACAGCCATTGGACAGTTATTATTGCATGAAAATACAATGCATTAACCAGCCATATATAATACATATATTGAATTTCCCGCCTGTAATATTATCTCCAGGTCTACTTACAGCCATCAATCAATCCACATTCAATCCTCCGTCTACTATTTCTCCATTATTTCTTTACCTTAGATCCATTTATTAATTATCCATCCCTTGTATGTCTATGAACTAAAACAGCATAAATCAATGTTACTTAAAACGTAAATGATAAAATATCAACACAACATCTATGCAAAGGGTAAAAGTGGCCCTCAGAATAACAACATGCTGGTAGAATAAAAAATGAGATTGAGAAAAATTAATAGCATAATCTCCACCTACAGTTTACCAGTCTAGTTCCTTAGTGATGATTTCAAACATTCACATGTGAACGTGACTATGTCCCCAGTGGGCAAACATTGTTGATTAATGGGAGACTACAACCAGGTGATTCTTTACAGTGAGAAACATTGAGTGTTTTTTAATCTAAAAGCAACCGAGCGAGCAGCCTGAAGAAGCAGGAAATGTTGGCACTGTGCAGCCATCAGAAATTCAGACCGCACATAGAGTGCTGCAATATTAATAAATAGTACAGCTAAACAATAATTTGACCAAAACCCCCTGAAGAAAAACGTTGATTTCTGTGGCTAGGTGTTTCGGAGCATACACACTGTGAACATGTGAAAAATCGGTGAAGACGTGGTATTAAAAGTGCACACTGCCAAAGCATTAGTGCTTGTCAGGAGCTACATACGCAGTGATTAATTATCTATGATCAACTAATTGTAATCAAAGACTGTAATCGCCAAACAATCGCACACGTATTATCACTGCCCAGCAGAGCTCTCACCACTATCTCTGTCACACACGTTCACTCATTATCTGTTACACACACACACACACACACACACACACACACACACACACACACACACACACACACACACACACACACACACACACACACATGCACACACAAGGTTGGGAAGGTTACTTTCTTTCACAAATGTAATTGCTTACAGATTACTGCATGTGTCCTCATGACTGTAGTAATCCTGACACTGTGCTGACTCTGTGGTGTTTCAGTCATATCGTGGATGGCTTTGCTTGCGATCTCTGGAATCTGAGGTTAAATGGCGGTTCATTTCATTTTAATGACACCATTATCGACATCTGAAAAATGTTGATAAATGTTTCATCTTTTATAAAAAAAAAATGTTTTGCCATCATAAGCAACATGATGCTGGGCCTTATTGTCTGTCATTTTCTCCTTTTCTCTCCAGTGACTGACTATCAGTCATTTTTGTTCAGTTTCCATCCACTTGTTTCATAAATTCTCAGTCAATCTCCTCCCTTTGTCTCCCCAATCTGTCATCTGACCCCTCTTACCCCTTTCTGCCAACATAATGGAGTGCCATTGCATACTTTTCTCTCTCTCTTTCTCTTCTATAGTCTGCAGTCTCACTTTTTAGTGATGTTTCCAGTCATTTGCTCTAAGTCTACAGATTGTAGCGCCATCCTTGATGGGAACTGACGATTGCGCTTCGTTATTGCTCTTTCTGTAGTCTCCTATGGCCCGACTTCTCTCCACAGTGTTATGTGAGTCATCAGTTTTGGTCAGCACTTAGCCCAGGATGCAGTCACGGTGCCCTTGCAAAGTAAATAGCGCACAGTGAATTGGGAGGAGAATGCAGGCTTGAATAGCTGGCCAATGGCATGCTTGCACTCTATGCATCCAGCCGTTTTGGGTGTCCCTAATAGTGAGTGTTAGCCTTGACCTGCCCCTTAGATCCATGAACCAGTACCCAACGTAGTCTGTAAATGATGCTAGACTAACCCACCCGATTGGTCCCTCTTTTTCTTGCAGACACTCTCGAATTGTTTGAGGTTTGGATTCAACAGAGTGCTGGACATTTTCAAAAAGAATCAACACTTCCCCTTCTCACGTGTATCATCCTTTGTATGTTTCCATCACAAGACCGCCACTGACTGTGTTTTGGTTTATTGTCAATCTTGGGAGGCGAAAGACGCTGTAGCGCAGGAAAATCTTGCATGCTTGCTGTTTCAGAGCGGTAATGACAATTCCATATTCCGTTAATTAAGTCACATATCTTGACCGTAGTAATGTAGCTGGAGTGCTTAACGCTGTCTGTATTAGTGACTGCATGACTAAGCTGTTCGTATGTACATGGAGGTGGAAATTAAGCGGCCGCTTGGAGTATTAACTCACTGAAATTATGAAATACATTTATCCCTCAAAGCATTTTGTATACAACTATGACTTGCATACTAGAAAAGTGTGCATTAACTAATTGAAATAATGGATAGTGATTAAGGACTATATGGTTTATCTATGTTTCGATTCATCTCAGAAGGGAAGCTTCCCTGCCAGTCATTCCTTGTCCTGCTCATTTACAGATAGAGATATCATATTTTGCATCATTATTTCATGTCAGAACACATGTTTGACCTGTTAGATGGCCAAGATGAATTGAAGCATCGGTAAACCATGCTCCTTAATCAGGATCCACAAATGAGAAAATTATGGGGAAAAAGAGGCTGCTAAATATGTTGTAGAGAGATGCAAAACGTAAGCAGCATGTATAGATTTACAGTAGGGTAAGTTAAAATATATCACTTACCCTCAAGGAACATCCTATCCCTTTTGGTTAACCCTCTAATTTATCACCAGGCCTTGGCATGTAGCTGACATTATCAGTTAAGGGATTGGACATTCCTTTACCCCAGATGGGGTTTTTCCGTATTTATTAGACCTTAGTCTGTGCTGCCAGTGGCATCTTTGTCACATTCATACACGTCATATAAAGGCATACAATACACAGACAAATGTATTTTTGCTATGCTTTCTTTTGGTGGATACAGCTCTGCAGGAGTTCATGAACAGTCAACACACAGCCCCATGTGACCACTTGCATTTAACAATTCATAGGACTGGCACTGATTTCCCCCGAGGAGTCTGCAGCGAGACATCTCAAGTGCCTGGGAAGTAAACGCGTTGTCCATTTTGTGGCCTGGAATGTGACATGTGTATGACTGAGGTGACTGCGAGAAGTGGTGGACTGTCAGAACCAATCCGGGCAGAATGAAATATAACAGATACAGAAAATAATGAGTTCAGAAAACAAACTGCAAAGAGATTTGTACTACACCAACAAAAAGCACACATTTCAAAGACCAAATAAGAGTTAAAACCAACATCAGCAATTCTGGATTCAAAGAGAATCAGTGTGGATGTTCGGTATGGATGGTTGGAGTGCTGAAAAAATTGGCTGAAAAGTAAATGAATCAAAAGATTAAGAAAGGCTGTTGTTGATTTTGAAAGGTATAGAGGCTGAAAGCCGTCTGATCAATACAACCTTATCGTGGTGTTAAATTCTCTCACGTCCTGGCAGGACTCTCTGTACTTGGCCTCCTTATCTCTGATACCATCATGCTTTTCTTTTTTTTCACTCGATCTGTTTTACTCTTTAAGCGGGCGGCCACATGCTCCAGAATTGCTTTTCTTTATTGTGTGTGTGTGTGTGAGAGATAGAGAGAGAGAGAGAGAGAGAGAGAGAGAGAGAGAGAGAGAGAGAGAGAGAGAGAGAGAGAGAGAGAGAGAGAGAGAAAACAGATGCGATGAGCTCTGGAGAGATTTGCTCTGAGGCCAGCAAGGATAATTTTCATTTTAGGCAGGGCTTTACAACAACACCATCTTCTGGTGTCGTGAATCTCCCTCTTTAATGCTTTCTCTCCGTGCAGGTGGCTGTGAGAGTGCATGCTTATGAATTCTCCCAAAAACAAAACAGTATGTGAACTTGAGAACTGCTTTTCCCTCTTTACACTCCGCTCAAGTGCAGTCTGGAGTATCATCTGAAAAAGGCTCATCACAGTTGTCCCATTTTAACTGGAGTATTCCCAGCAGGGAGGGTTTAAAGAAAACAGCACAGGACACGATGTTGAGAAAAAAGCATGGTTGGTGAACCAAAAGGAATAGGATATTCCCTGAGGGGAAGTGACATTCTTTAACTTAACCTACTGTAAAGCTCTACATGTTGCTGCTCTCTTTTTCTATGTCTCTCTACAGGACATTTAAAGCTTTTTTCCCCCTTCATCTTCTCATTTGCTTTGCAGCTTTTGGTTTTCTGCTTCCCTGTCAGTCATCCATTGTGTTGCCCATTTGCAGGCATTTTGTTAAAACTAGAGACATTATTTCTCTCTCTGTGTGATCGTTCTGTTTTAAGTCATCACTGATTCTCCCAGTGCTGAGTGCTGCTCGCGATGCGATGACTGAAAAATGGAAGAGAAATGAAGGGAAAAAATGAACAAGAAGCAGCTTGGGCAAACAAAATCCTCGTCATGCAAGTGGCTCTGAGGCTATTTTTGTACGAGTGTTAGCTTGCCCGTCTTGGCAGTTTTTCAGTTTTTGAAAATTTCGAACAAATGGGTGTTCAACATTATTTCAAACATCATCATATTGGCCAGATCTGAAGGTGATACGGTCAGCAAGGAAGGACAATGATAAAGCTGGACTGCTGCTTACCAAAAATGGCAGTTCAAAGGCTGCGCTGCCTTGAAGAGAACAGCTTTGAAATAGAATTGGAACAGGAGCAGTTTTGGAGAACCACAAGCCCTGGACAGCTTCCCAGGGGCCTCATTAGGGACTATGCATGGTGGGTAGATTGAGGAAGTGGGGCACAGTCACCAAACACAGACAAACACAAAATCACGCATGTTATCTCACACACACACATATGCCGTTTTCTGTCTCTCTCTCTCTCTCTCTCTCTCTCTCTCTCTCTCTCTCTCTCTCTCTCTCTCTCTCTCCCACACACATTCATACATGCAGACACATAGCAGGGGGAGGGCGAGCCTTAGAGCATGACAGGGTGTAAAAATAATTGGCAGCAAAGTGATTTGTCAGGACTGTTGTGTTTACCAAGTAGCATGCAAATGCTAGCAACAAGTCCGTACAGATGTGAAGCAACAAAATAAAATGTAGTTACAGCAAAAGCCAAAGGAGCTAGTTTCAACCCCAGTGTTGTGTATGCTACATTGTTGTTTTGTCAGTTTAGTTCATTAATTGCATGTGTTTTTGTGCATGTTCATGTGTGTGCACGTGTGCACGTCTGTGTGTGTGCGAGTCGGGTAAAGCTTCAACAGCTTTGGCTCATTGTGACTTTTAGGGCGTCTTCAGAGTTGATCTCATGCGAAGTGTCATTAAGCCGCTCGTCTTTTTACGCAGCTGGTGAGCATTAGGGTGTATACTTCTCAGTGTGTGTGTGTGTGTGTGTGTGTGCGCGCACGCGCGCGCATGTACAGCGAGCAGGCTGTCTTTCGACACCCAACATTTAGCTCTTGTACAGCCCACTGACAGAGCTCCGTATGGTGTCTCTCAGTTACCTCATACACCCTTCACAATGTGTGATTCATGTTTTTTTAATAGGCAGGTCCACATACATACACATACAGACAGGAGGACGCACACGGATGTAGTAAAAAAAACTACATTTTCCCTTAGAAGTCAATATTTCCGTTGGAGGTATTGTCTAAAAAAATCGGCAAATGACCACATGTACATCTATGACTTTCACAACTGGTGAGGAAGTCAACAAAGTACGAAAGTACCTGTGTGTACTTTCGTACCACACTTTTGTGTAGTTTTCTCTAATAAATTACATGAAGTTCTTTTGGCTCAGCAAGCTGAAGCATGAGTGTGCTGTACCATTTGCTCACTTGTCAAAGATGAAATCCAACCCACATAATCATCTGCTCTCCCTCACACATAATCCTTGTCACTCTTTGCTAAAAGACAGATACTGTAGAAATGGCATGTGTAATTATATTTAATAAATGAAAATACTCACTCAAAGATTGTATTCATTGTTTTCTATTCATTTTAGGGATTTTAACTTGAGTTATTGATTTTTTATGCAGTTAGATGGCATCATCATACACCAACAAAAATGTCCTTTTTTCGAGAAAAATTCTTTCAAAAGACAACCCTTAGATAAAGACAAAACTGTCCAAAAACTAAGTATCCACTGTGGCTGAATATGTCAATTAAAAATGCACATGATGGTTAATGGCTTACAATAATCGTTTACCTAAGCAGCTGCAGTGAGAAAAAAGCCGCTCAGGGGTATTTTATGCCTTGAAGCTGCTTCATGCCAGGTGGCATCCAATCAGATCTGCAGTGTGAAAAAGACACACACATATGCTGAATGTGCAAATGCACTCTACAGTATATACAAACTAGTTACTTCTGATATACAGATGTATACACTCAGTTAGGCTTGTATGTCCGTATCTCACAGTTTCCCATCAGCTCCTACTGCTACAGTTCAATAACATTTAGCCGTTGTCTTGTAATGAGCCCTGATGGCACAGTAGGAGGGGGCTGTATTCCTCTCCTCCTCACCAGGGGTAAAGCATTTACACTACACCGTACGACCCCTAGCAGCAGCATCATGTTCTTAGGGAGGCAGACAAGCAAAACAGTGTTTTGCTGTTACCAAAAGTAAATTTAAACTAATTATCTGAAGGTGTTCAATGACATGCGTTTGGCAGACATTAAGGGCTTTTTCCATTGAAGGCTTTTTGACTCCACAGGTTTAAATAATGGTACACAAGGTGGTAACGTTATTGTATCGATTGCAGTTGAAGAAAACATTCTATCTGTGTGGAACGAGACTGTAACTTTCCTGACATTAATACATGATTCAAAGATAAATGCCACATTTCCATCATGTTTTCATAATTCTCTTTTGTATTTTGGCATAAACATCAGTTTTCTTGCACTGATCAATTTTGAGATGTTCAGCTATTTTGCATATACATATATGCATATACATATCTTCTTTCAGATAAGTGGAAAGAAAACACACATTTAGGTGTTTATTTTACTACTTTATCTATTTTGCATCTTTAGATTTCTCATGGATTCACCAAAAGCTAGCATTAGATTATGACTCATTTGAATATTTAAACATAACATTTCAGAAATTGTAATCCTAAAACATATTGTTTTAATGTGGGAAATCAATTGTGGATTTTTTCATAGTGGCATCTATTTGTTTACATATTTACCATATGCCCCTTTAGTGTCTTGCAAAATGTATGAATTACAATGTATCATCTTCTCAAAAAAAAAGAAAATGCTCATAATCTGAGCCAGAAAACTACACTTTAGAAGCACTTACATTCAAACTTTCCGGTTTCAATTTGAAGGTTTTTACAGAGGGATTGGTTCATATATCATTCATAGTCTGATTAATATTGATGTATTTCATTCCTAAAAACATGGCAAAAAAATTCAAAAAAAATATGTTGTATTGCTGCTGACAGTTTTTCTGATTTATAGAGTAATACAAAGTGATACCCAAAGTTCCCTCGGTAAAAATATTTGACTAAATGCCAACAAAATTAAATAAGAATTTTGAACATGGCTTTATCCGATGTTTCGATTTATTTTACGGAAATGTATGTAAATGTAATTATGTCCTCTTCGCCTGTAGTGGTTTAATGGCACTCAACTGAAGAATCAGCACCACCAACCGTTTAACTCAATGCCCCCAAATCTTAATATTAATTTCTTTTTACTTTTTTTCTGTGTGAATCGTGGATCTATTGATGGAAAAACTACCCCTGCTAAATCTAAAAAGCGGCAGGTGTTGGTGGCAGTGTTTGCATGTGTGCTTGATGGATTTTATGTGCCAGATGTCAGCTCCCTTTAGCAATACTTGTGACTCAGCAGGACAACAAGGGAATGAACATCTCTCTGAATCGCTCCGGTCTACATCTTTCTCTGTTATGCTCTGTTAACCATATGTTGCTTTCCATGTCCGATTGGATTTTGAGGACTCTTACCGGTCTTGACTCCAAACCTAGCTCTCCCTCTACCCTGCCACTCTCCAGCCATCAAGCTGTCATTGGGAAATACACCACATCCCCAATCTTCTAATTGGTATAGTCTCAGCCATTACCTGAGCAATGACAGGGTGGAATCGATAAGAGGCACAATGCTAAACGATGTGTCCCGCTGTTTCGCTCTTTTTTTCTATTACTCTCTGTCTTATTCCCCGTCTCTGCCCATTTTGCTCTCTCTATCATCCTCTGTGTTTAAATTCATGGTATCCAAGGCAACAGTCATTCAATCTCAACACCATGGGGACATGAACAGTCCTTTAATTGGTCTTTATTACTGCCCCGTTGTTCTTTTCTTCTTCTTCTTCGTTCCATATTTTATACGCATTATATATGAAATTGTGGGCAAGGTTTGCAAAAATGGTCTCTTCGTGCTCCATCAGCTTCGAGGTAATCAATTGGAAACTGGTTCTCAATCACTGCCAGTAATTTACCCCCAGCACCCCCGACAGTCTCAAATGATGCATTATTCACTGCATGTCACTGCATGACATGGTGCGGCCTGTTTGATGAACAACCCTTTAATGGACATTGATGACAGATGTACATATAGGACAGAGAGAGAAGAGATGATTGGAAAAGAGAGAGAGAGAGAGAGAGAGAGAGAGAGAGAGAGAGAGAGAGAGAGAGAGAGAGAGAGAGAGGTCAGATAGCACATGCATTTATGACAAAATGAGGAGGACACATTTTACAGCCAGCAGAGTTGGAGACAAGCTGACAAAAAGAGAGATGAAGAAAGAAAAAAAAAAGCTGATTTCGGAGTTGCTCATCAATCCTACTTTATACTCATTCCTTAATTATCATCATCACAAACAGCATCGTCATCATCATACGGTTTACATTCAATTAAATGTTCTTTTGTGTAGCGCCTCATTGTGAGTAAACATTTATCCGTATTTCTTTGCAATTCGACTCTTTATACAGTAGCAATGCATAAAGGCTCCTTCATTCCAAGCCATGAAGTGAATAGACTGCACTTCTTGGACCATTGTCATGTCTGAGCTTCTCGAATATGTGCACGCACACAGAGAAGAAAATGAATAAATTCCCTTTAGTAGAATTATGTATGGCTGAAAATCTTATTTGAAGCCTGCAGTGAGCGGCCCCGCCAGATTAGTCACCTAAGCCGAGCCAGGAAATGGTGACAATCAGTGATTTCTAGAGCAGAGCAGAGCGTCATAAAGCTCTGTCATGGTCCACCAAATTCCAGTAAACAAAAAAAAAAGATGATGGATGAGAGTGAGTTAGAAATTTATAAAGTTTATGAAAATGGTTTTATCTTATGGTCAATATCTGTCAATGTCAATGGGTTTTACATGTCTGTGACAACAGTGTGCATGTGGTCTGAAAACAAAATACATAGTAGAATATAGTCTTTGGTTTATCTTTTGTTTAATTACATCTGGATATTAACTCATGTCGTTAAAATGTCAGAAATAATATGAAAATAAAAAATGTGAGACAAACCACACTGCTTTGCCACAGTATAAAGATTTACTTTTTCTTCTCCCACTTATTATCATGAGATTTTTGTCAGTCTCCTGGTAGGAACAGCACCAATCCTTCATTACAGATTGCACTACATATGCTGACAAAACAAACAAGCCAGAAGTGAAAACATTTGCACAGTTCCCTGTTTGTGAAACATTATGACAAATAGACAGCAAGATCTGGCTGTAAAATATGCAGGTTTATCCAATGTTGCCTTTTTTTTACTACCAGAATTACATTTGAACCTTGCATAATAGCTGTGCAGGCTAAGAATAGTAGCTCCTTTATTTGGAACAGGCTGCTGAAACTCCTGCTTGCATGTTGTCTTTTAATTAGGACATTGTCTGAGTTTCAGCCTGGTAATCTGTGAATATTCCTGAAAAGCTCTTGCTGTTCTCCAGACCAATTAAAATACAGCGTGCAAAACGGCCTCGAAGGGCCCCTTAGGTAGTCTCGCCTTGTGCTCGACAGGCTCTCTGTCAAAACTTATCTGGCGGAGCAGAAGATATTTACATATTAAGCACGGAAACAGATATCATTATATTGATATTGAGCCAGTACTTCTGTTTTGAGGATGGAGGCTAATCACAGCAGCGGGATCAGGCCAGACTCACTCTGTTGCACTTGTAACCTACAAAAGCCCTTACTTCATTTTCAAAGCAATGTCACTTTTAGACAGCGGTACACAGGGGATTTTTGTAGCAGGAGCCTTTCAGATTTTTTATTAGCACATGCTGACAGAATGTGATGTTCAGTCATTAACTTGTGTTAATTGAGCTCTAATCACTTTGTCAAAACGTAACAGTGAGTAAATGTTGAGCTGGGTGGTGAGTTGTCACGTGAGTTGTACTGCAGATTTGAACTTTGTATTTCATACATTTGCAGTTAGGATTTGGTTGTCTAAATTATCTTCATTCTACTTTTTGGATGCCCACGACATAGATAGAAAGGTGTCATTCATATATCATATTGGCAAACATACATGTGCAGTTATTCTGAGAGTGATATGTGTCATTGTCTTTACGTACGGCATTACGTACCGAGCTGCAGTCAGGGAACGTTTAGCCTAGCTTAGCATAAAGACTGGAAACAAGGGGACACAGCTAGCCTGGCTCTAACTACACCTTACAAAATTACTGATTACTTTGATTTCATTGTTTGTTCAACTTGTACAGAAAGAGAAATGTTAGGAAGAGTCACATGTTATTTCTTGGGGGACACCATCCATGGGTGCAGTGACCGTGCACACTGCAGAGTTTCCTCAAAGTCTTGTTGGTTGCCAGGTTTGGTAGCATTATACCTGTACCAAAACCTGTGCTCCCCAAGGCTATCTGTTATGGCTTGAGATGCTGCACAGAGCTAGTTGGTGGATGGATAAAGATATAGCTCCAACCAATTTAGTTTAACCACAATCTAAAATATTCTTATTATGGAATTGGGCAGTGTCGCTAATATTTCATCAATAATAGCATCCGTAGCATTTACCATAAAAGCCCTAATCTAGACTAGGTATTAGAGAAAGGGATTTGAGTGTCTCGATGTAAAATAGGTAAACGGGCAGGGACTGCGTCGACACACAGCCAGGCCTTCCAGGCTGATGGATGAAATGGTTTACAGAGGACACAAGCGCTGTGACATTGATGGACAGTCTGATATTGCCTCCCTAATCTTGCCTCCACTCAGTCTCATACACACTCACACATACACACACATTTATCTGTCCCTCTCACTCCTCCATCACCCTCTTTCTTTCTGTTTTTTTTTTCAGCTCTGCTCTGACTCATGCGTTTTTTTTTGTCTCAGCTCTTTCTCATTTCTCTTTTCTTCCTTCATTATCTCTCACTTGCTCATCGTGTCTTGTCCCGTCCTTCAGGGGTCTTATGATGCCTCACGTCTTTGTTTTCTGACTGTTCTGCACCTCCATCACACTCTTTTGCTCTGCCTCTCCCCTCAACTGTGCTGCTCTCACTGTCCTTGTTTGCACACACCAATGTGCTCACGAACACGTAGATTCCTATAATCATTTCACAAGATCAAACAACCGCTACTTTGTGTGAAGAACACAGGGGAAAGACAGGAAACTACAAATATTTAAACAAACACGTAAAAAGTTGCATTTTGTGCAATATATACTTCAGGACCATAAGACTTGTGTCTCCACAGTTGTCTGCATGCATTTCAAGGTACCGTATCTCACCTGTCTCTATTCTTTCTGGCTGTCTGTCTCCATTCGCTTTTGGACTAGTCTGTTTTGCTACATGTCAGTTACAGAGACATTAACGAGCCATTACAGCTGCATTGATCAAAATGTTATACTTTGTGAAAATAATGTATTTAGTCTGGTCGAATGGCTACATGCAATGTCAGAAGTGTTGTCTGTAGTGACAAACCCACCGATAACGCTCTCCCACTACTGTATATGCTACCTGCCCAGCACCAAAGGACTGACAACAGTGCTAGCGACTAGCTGGTGAACAAAGTGGAGCGTTTAGCAGCTAAAAAACTGGTTATTTCTTTCTGGAGTTGATGGAGAATACAACAGAGAAGTCACTGTTAGACCACGTCATCAGCTACAAAGAAGCAGGACTCCAAATCAATGTTAATGTTACTCCATGATGTGTCAGTATACTCGCTGTGAGTTTGTCAGAGCAACGTACAGTAATACGTTGATACTATGTCAGGCAACCCTGTCCCAAAATGACATCCAAATTGCATTCTCAATTACGTTTAGAAGGTCTTTTCTTCCGGATTGCGGTCATAGTTTGAAATAGTTTGATACGTGGTTAATTTTGAAGTTTGATACCAAACAAAACAAAAACAAAAATACTAGGATACTGTTTAGACAAAACAAACTGACTGAAGCCCACAGACTTCAGTCACCTCGGCCGGACCTGGGAGAGCGATGCACCCTCCTGGAGCCAGACCCCTGGAGGGGAGCTCTCCAGCGAGCGTCTGGTGGCCGGGCCTTCGCCCCTGGGGCCCGGTGGAATCCGAGTGGACCATGATCAAAGCCTCTATTGAGGACACGGCCGCTAGGAGTTGTGGTTTGAACAGTTTTTTTCAATCTATCCATTACTCCAACCTCCATACGTGGACTTAATTTGAAACTAATTTGTGATGCGTCAAAAGCAAACGTAATCCATATCAAAATACACATTTTATCCCAAAACGTAATTCACAATACAGTTGCATTGTATGAGAAAGTACATTTTATGGGACAGGGCTATGTCATGTAAGTTTCTTTTCATCCTGTTTTCTGCCCCAATGGCAAAAGAAAAGAATGGAGAGAAAAATTTGCAATTGTAATCCTCAAGATAAAATTCTTTGAATTGGTGCATTTCAGCAACAAAAGAAAATAATTGTGGCAATGGTTACCAAAATACAATACAAATCAATGTCTGTGTGTGTTGTGTGCTTCAGCATTCAGGACACAATACCACAATATTGTTGTAATCTACATGCAGTATCCCGACTTTTTATTGTTAGCTTTAATTTATTACTAGTTTGTTTCATATAACATGAGGATACCATATACTGCTTTGTTTTTTTGTCTTTGAGCTTCCTTTTACTGATACGCTAACTTTCCCACCTCAGCCAAGTGTAATAAATAAATAAAAAAATTTGGTGGAATGTTCATTAGGCTTTGCATTGACTTTTATGGATTGTGTAAGAAAGCGGGTGGATGAGCTCATGGCTCTCGCTTTATGGCACCTACCATCAAGTGACAAGAGTACAACAACTGATGTGTGAAGTTTCGTTATTTTGACTCCGGTCTTGTTTACTTGCCTCTTTGTATTAGATACGAGTTGCATCACAGATCAGGCAAAAACTGTCCCAAAGCTGCATGAGTCTAACCTGAGCCCGAAGGTCTGCATGCTGAATGTAGCCTGTCTGTCTCTGCTGTGAAGCACCTCGTCTGCTCTGACTTCCTGTCTGTTGCCTGTCTGCCAGCTTGTCTCGCTGCCAGCCGATTAACCTGCGTGCATTTACTGTCACTTGTCTCTCCTCATGCCACGAATGAACATTTTCTCTCTTTCAAAGAAGAAATATATTGCATTATGTGATGGAATAAATAAACAGACAGTGAGGCCTCTTCACAGTTTACCTTTTCTTTCCCCACTGTGTTTTTTTCTCTACCACCCACATAGACTCTGTCACAATATACGTGTGTGACTCTTTTACTACAGGGAATGTTTTTTTTTTTTTCCACGGTGATTCTTTTGTGTTTTCCTTTTGTTTCCCCGCTTACCTGTGACCTCATTCACTCTGTGACCTGCTTGTGCAGAAAATGGGAGTATTCCTCCCAGCATGGGCTGGAGAAGTGGAAAATAGCACGGCACTCTTATACGACCTGGCTAAAGTCCGCTGTTTGATTACAGCAATCAATCGAGAGAGAGATAGTGTGTGTGTGTGTGTGTGTGTGTGTGTGTGTGTGTGTGTGTGTGTGTGTGTGTGTGTGTGTGTGTGTGTGTGTCCGTGTGTTCACATGGGGGATTGTAGGTCAGACAAAACAGAACAGACAATCACAGAGGACTCTCAAACACACTCTTCACTCCACTCTTCTGCTCATCTGAAGGACATGTGGGACGAATATAAAAGAGAACACTGGATTCTCCTGAAGGGGAGATAAAAGGACAACAACAAATTATATCACTACTGGACCACAGTTTGTTTCCCTGACTTTCTTTTCTGCCTTGTACTGGGTCTGTCGGTGTGGAGGGTTACCATGCTCCGGTGCTCTGTGTGGACATATCGTTGGTTCCCAGTGATGTAATACTGCTCCACTCCAATAACAGCTTGAATGTGGAACATTCAGGAATTAAAATCACATCCAGTACTGGTTGAGCATGAATGACTAATTCAGAATACAAATAAGTCCTATCAGCCTGTCACATCTCTGCCACAACAGGGCTGCATATCAGTTTGGATATTACACAGCACTTCTTCCAAAGGCTATGCTTATATATCTGCACGACCAGACTCATTTGAAAGGCACTAATCTGACCAAATTACTTTGTGAAGCATAATGATGCAACTGAAGTTGCAGAGGTGAGATGAGTTACACACGGCAGTTAGCAATAGTCTCCCTGGAAGCAGCAACAGCATCAGAATGACTGGATAATGATCTCAGGGACAGATAGATTGATCCAGTCTTCCATCACTATAATGAGAGACTATAAGACACCCAAACCACTCCGATTGGGCTCCCTGAAGAAGTGGCAGCAAATGTTGGATAATTTCTCCATCTGAGTCTAACAGAGACATTAAGGGTCACAGGAGGGACTTTGCAAAGGGATGGGGGACCCCATTAAACGACAACTCCTTACATCATTTCTGGAACTTCTATTCAAAAGGTGCACACCGGTGTTGATGAGGCAAGGGGTAGACAGCTGGATCCACAGGGATATAGATTTAGCCTCTAACCACAAATGTCGATACATGTTTGCTCATGATAATTAGAATAATTTAGTTGGACTATAACAATTGCAAAATGATGAACTTCATCTGGACACAAGATCTGTCAATTGATTTGGCAATACACATCCTTCTGCTTACTGAATACAAATGTGAATATAATTTTGTTTACACAGCTGACAAGCTTTAAAGTAACTGACATAATTATCCCCTATGTAACGTTATGAACTGACCCAGAATAGTTTAGTTTTTTGATTGTTGTCGAAAAAGTGCGTTGCCCTTGTATTTCCCATACTTTAGCTCTCTCATCATCATGTTACTGGTTACCGACCAAGGGAGATTCCAGGGAGTCACTGGTCCCAGCCAAGAAACACTTTAGAACAGTTGAACAACAAATCAACCATCGATGCAATTCTGATACATTCCGATACATAGTTACCTACCGAAGAATACCTTGAAGAAATATGTGCTCTACGGTTCACCATGAATTTAGTTTTAGCTTGAAATTTAGTTTTGGGATAATTAATGTACTTGCCACACATATCCAGCTGGCCGATAAGAAAAAACCCACAAAAAAACCCCTACTGTTTCACATTCTCTAATCGAGCAGAACCCTTAGGAACATTGTGAATTAAAGCTATCTGGGTTTCTCGAGCATTCAGACACAAGTTATATGAATTATTCTGAATTAGTGTGATGAAAAACTCCTTCCAGGACGTAATAAGCAAGGTAACAGCATCACTTTTAAACTGAATAATTAATCTGTTACAGAACTTCTGTTTGGAATTAGGGGTTGCATCTCATTTATGAAAAAGAGACGTTTTATTTGCAGTAGAAATCACTGTCAAATTCAAAGGCTCAAATTGGCATCAAAATCATGGCCATAGTGCTCATTGAGCAAGATGAAGATGCATGTTGCAGCTTTGCATTTATTTCAATCATAATCATTATATTTTCACTAGATACTAAGCATCACAAAAAGTAAGTGGCATCTTCCGCAGTTGTATCATCCTCTATTCACTGCTGTAGCTTCTGCTGCCATCACCTTCACCGTAGCAACCTTTGAACTAGCCAGATGCCCACATGAGTCTCATTTGCATAATTGCTTTGCAAACACCGTTGTAACATGCATAATTGATGCACATCGTCCAAACAACTGCACCTTCCCAGTGGAAATGAATGGACGCATCATGCATGTCAGCACCAGTCCTTTTAATATATTTATGTGGAACTAAAAACAGCTTGTGTATGTGTTTTAGTTGAGTACTTCATGACAAACACATTTACTTTTGGGTTGTGTACGACCACCAATCGTCCTACTGTATGTTTTTTCACTACTACACACTTTTAAGGCTGCATAGTTATTTTTTTAACCAAACATGTGAATAACATAATGTTTCCTATTAATTATATAAGAGGGGTGTATATTATTGGATAGCATTGCTTTCAACACTCACTGTGTGCTTTGTTACTCACTGCTTAATATCACATGATCATGTTCATCACTTTATTCACAACCTTGCTCATTACTGCCTTACATTCCATCTGCTGAGGCTGAAGGAAATGCAGAAAAACTGTTGATGATTAAGGAAAAAGTCCAGAGGCATGTTCATTTTAACTTAAAATGTTGTGCATTGTGAAGGAAAACCAATCGAAAGCCTACTAAAAGCAATCCAAGACAGTATTGTTGATTCAGAATTGAATGCATAAGTCACCGGCTAATAGAGAAACAGCTTTTAAAAAGTGAACCAACAACCTCATTGAGTGTCCCTCTTCTCTTTTCTGCTTATCTTAACTTTCATCACCCCCTCTCTCATCTTCTATACTGCCCCATCCCCTTTCCTCCCCATTACTCTTTTAAGCCTATGCATCACCCATTCCTGATTCCCCAGTACTACAATGGATTATTTATTCAGGAAGAACTCTATAAATAATGTCAACCTGACTAGCATGTGATGCCAACTGAAGGAGAGAAAGAGAGAGAGAGAGAGAGAGAGAGAGAGAGAGAGAGAGAGAGAGAGAGAGAGAGAGAGAGAGAGAGAGAAATGTGAACATATGTGTGTGTGTGCAGAAAGAATTTGCCTTCCCTAGTACATTGAGACACCCGTGCTGTTGGTGTTAGTGTTGAGCTGGCATCTTCCTCCAGAGAAAAACCTGAATGTTGAACATCGTAAGAAGGACAAGCATGAAAGTTTCATAGTTTACACTTACAGAAACTAGGCCAATGTAAAGAGCACACAGTGTTATAAAACAGTAATGAGTGCAGAGGTGTCTTGACATGAACCGTTTCAAATATTTAAACTGCACGTCAATAATTACTATGATGAAGAGGATTATCGAAAAGGAAGAAGAAAGCTAAGGCAAGCTGAGAAATCAAAGTTGCACAAGGTATGATAAAATATAAAGTTTTAGTAGAAATCCAAAATACAAGTATGAACCTGAGAATGAGTCCTTTAAGGTGACCTTTCTATTTCATTTTGAAATACAATTTCCTCTCATAATAGGACATGATTGTACCAAACAGCATGATTCTGGTGAATGTATAGCATTTCACTTAGATGGTAGTTTTTATTTCTTTAAAACATGTGTAATCTGTGTAGTTTTGAAGACCAACTCCTCGGAAATGTAACAAAACCTTTCTCAAAATGGCTGTGAAAATGTGAAAATCTTTAAGTCTCCGGAGAGTACTTTTTTAAAACTTCAGAACAAGCGCACTGAAGATGTCAAAGAGTGCGTCGGGTGACGGTTGATGACAGTGCAGCTCCAGCTGCTTGCTGTCACGCAATCTGGGATTTCTGTCATTGCAACGGCACTGTGGATTTAGATAGGTTAGCAGAACTGAGACAACTTCGAGCCCTCTCTCCTCACCTGTCTGCACATACACGGATGGTGAAATAGACTAAGAGAGATGTAGAGAAAGTGGGAAATGGGAAAAAGGGATAGAGGCAGATCAGGTGGCTGTCTTTCAAAGTGAGGTAAAGCCAAAGGGAGATAGACAGAGAGAGATGGAAAAGGCAGGGACTTTGTGAGCCAAATGAGAACACGGCCATTTATATAATTGTGGCCATTACCATCATTAGTCTTATACTCAGATTCACTTGGCTCACACTCTGCCCGCACTCTTGCCAGCCTGCAAAATGCCCCTAAAATAGCCCTGTGTTTTAAATTATGCATGGAGATAGAAAGAGACAAATTGCAGCATGACAATTCCCGTCCTTTTCACGAGCATATTGCCGCTTTAGAAAGTTGGAAAATAACAAAGAAAGGAACAGTTTTCTTTCTCAGGAAGAATTACACTCAAAACAAAAGTCAATGAAACAATATGTTATTTCACATTTGGCGCATTATAAGACCCTCATGCATAACATTGTTGAGTGGATACACTCTACATTTGATTTATTACAGGTAGAGGAGGTCAAGGCTTCCTTCCTGGTTGGATGGGCTTCAGGAAATGGAGTGAAAAAATAATTTGTGCAGGAGATTGATGATAACATGTGAGACTGTTTGATATACCCCATCTTGCCAGTAGTATTTAAATGTTTGATGGTTGTAATTTGTCTACAGAACAACCTCAATTGTGTCATTACAACTGAAGAGTATACATGCATACACTATTCAGTTTGTAAATAATTGCCAATCAGGGCAGGTATGTAACCCACAAAAGAGAAGTTGTTGGAACTTAGTTGTGTGTGGGTTTCGAGAACATCTTCACTACAACAGCTACCTGCTCCCTAGTAACAATGTAAAGAGAGAGTTGAGAGTGAAGCAAAAAAGGGAAGCCGCGGGCCGTAAAACTAAAACAATGATTTGATTAAGATGCAAAATGACAGTACAGCTTGGCGGAGTGTTCATCACTTCGAGGGACGCCTTCACTCATTTGAACCATTGTTAACATACAAGAACAGATTGTTTTTTCTTCAAATTCTGTTCAAAAGGTTTTGTATTTCATCATGAATACAACTATTCTACATGTTTTATTTGCATACATCTAATGCTTACCCCCTTGAACCAATTCAATAAGTTGCTATAGCATTTTCAAATAAAGACCAAGTGAAAATTGGGTTCCAGAGCACCAATTTAAAATATATTAACTTTATGTATCTCACTATCTCTAAAATGCCTGGACATGGACACGTATAAAAGCCTATAACATGGACACTGAATGCTCTATGCAAACAAAACTGCTTGAGAAGATGTAAAATAGGTTAAATTTCATTTCTGTAATCTCAATAGCTGTGGTCATGTTCATTTTCAATTGTTTAGAAGAGAAATATGATGAAAATTTAAATACGTTTCTTTACTTTTTAATTGTTACACAGTGTTTTGAGTCTTTATAACATATAATAATGACAAAAATACTTGCCAGGTTTTGAAAGTTACATTTCTCCTGAAAAAAGGAGCAAAATAATTTTGCCAAAAGGACATTTTTTTACATTTATTGATGAATACGTTTCCCTAAACCCTTGATAAGTACCCCTTACAAGGTCAGATTTCACTAACAGACACATCCCCGTAACCGTATGGGCTTGTGGGAGTCTTTTTTCGGCAAGCGTTTATGAGTCCTGAGGCCTCCTTACTCCGCCCACGTTTCTAAGACCGCGTCCGAGAGCACATGTGGAAGCTGCTAAACATTTCAACATGGGGAACAATAGGTACAGATAATATAACGCTATATATAATAATATATATAGCGTTAATGTCGATTGAATTTTGTTTTATTCTTCATTGTGCATAGTGTTGCATCTTGCTGTCCTTTATTATGATTTTGAAACAGTTAAGCCTGCCTTTAGCTGCTACAATACCCATTAAATGTTTAAAAAATAATATAAAAAAATGTAGGAAATATAGTTTTCCAAAAAATTGTATACAGGGATTTCACGAGGGCTTAACATGCACCATGTCTAAAATAATCCTGTAAAATAAGCTCAGAAAGGAGCTGGCATTACAAAACAGAAATCTTAGAATGTTGTTCACCTCTCAGAGTGGTGGATGTTGTCTACTGTTGCGTATGACTCACACTGTTTTCTAGGCTTGAAAACTGAGTTTCCCCCAGGACAAAGTGAACATTTTGCATCTTGTAAGCCAGTGGTGTCATACGTCAAGCCTCTGCAGCTCTGTTTGTCACAGACGGGTAAATTCACAAAGAATGGATTGTGGTTGCTATCTGCCCCGCCTCAAGGTCTAGTTCACAAAATATATAGTGCTAATGATATTACAGCGCAAACGTCCACAAGCTGCAGGTCCTGCCTGACCAATGATGTGTAGAGTCGAAACTTTTGACAGAGACATCTGGGATTCAATATGCCACGATCACTGGAAAGTCTGAATGTGACATCCCTTATGAATGCACTGCACTAGACGCCAAGTCACTGTCGATGCTAATAATGTCTGCATTCATTTTTTTTAAATGATTGAAAAACATTTGCAATGATTAATTGAAAAAATAGCATCTTGGCACTGCCCCTGCCCTGGGTGACTCATCAGAGAGGACTTTTCTAAAAGAGCAGGCTATGTATTTTTTGGGAGTGTACAGCACAGTTCCTTATTAAGAATGGAAATTATGCTCAGTTCACTGAAAGCACAGGCCTGAAAGCAGGAGGGAGGGATGAGGAAGAAGGGTTTTCATATTCATTCAAAACTGAATGTGTGAGGGAGGAGAAAGTGAGTGGACAAGAGAAAATGGAAACAAAAAATGAGCACATGAGATGAAAAAAATATATAAAAAGGAAATGGGAAAAAGGAAGTGGGGCAGAGCTCCCCACACAGACTTGAACACACCATTGAACTTGTTTACAGTGGAAATGGCTTAGAGGCAGCGAATAGATAGTGTTTTGGTGGCAGTGGCATTAGTTTAAAAGGCTCAAGGTATTTTACATTTAGATGTAGGCCTTCTGTAAATTGATGTGCTTCACCCAGTTCTTAGTTCTGCAATTCGAGCCACGTTTCACTCTACTGTGTGGTGCAGTATCTTCAATACAATGCACATTTATTATTATTATTACATTATATATTATTGTTAGTATTGTATTCCTACTGATTTCCACACATCAGTAGTATTAGCCGATGTTAGTGGCATCCCATTTTTCAGAGGCATTTTTTTCATCTTACCACATCAGCCAGATCAAACTGACTGTTGCACAATAGCTCAGCAATGTGTGAGCCAGGAGTATGGTTAGAGTCATCTATTTTTCCTTTTGTATTTCTGCATACTGCATAATTAAAGTCCCTCTGCGGAAAATCCTTGTCATTTAATGCATGTACATTTGTGATGTCTAGGAGACTGTCAAGTATTTCATCATTCTCACATGGCCTCAGTCTCTTATGGAATTGCAACTCCTGTTGCTCGAGGCATGTTGTATTAATTTACATTCATCCATCTATTTTGTATACCTCCTCCTTTTCTTTTCAAGGTTGCAGGGAGCAAGAGTCTTGGGTTTTACTCAAAGTTTAGACCCTGAGCAGCGCACCGATTTATGTTGTTAATACGAATGACTGAAAACCTTGATTGTCTGAAGGTCCCAGTGATCGCCTGCCAATGAACTCAAGTCACAATATGTAAAGAAACTAATCAATATTCTAGCTAAAGGTGGCATTTAACAAACTGACCTACAACAATGTTGGCAAATTATCTCATCAGCATGAGTAAAGAAGCCAAACACAATCCAAAAACACTTCAGATGGAGGTTCCTAATTTGTTCCTTGAGAGTTGAAAGCGGACGGAAAAAAAAGTATTGTAAACTGACCTTGAATTAGGATTTTCTGTAAATTGCTGTAAATTGGATCTACTACTGGCAATGAAGCTTCTAATTTAAGTTCAGGCAGGAAGGGAACTACCAATCTTATTTTCTCATCACACTGCTCTCTACCTCTCAATTATTATCTAGTAAATTCACTGGGTAATGCGTAGTGTGTATCACTAACCAATCTTACTTACATAAACTACTTTACCTTTTACGTCTTGCTGTCAACAAAGCAGTACATTTTTCTGACTGAACTGCTGTTGGTAGAATGTATCGGAAGTGTAGCATTACGGCATCATTCAATCTTGTAGACAGTAGACTAATTATGAAAACGATCAGCAGTCTTTATAAACCTCGACACTGCTTCTTTCCAGTGCCACTGGATTTCACAGGAAACCTTTTGCAGCAGGTTTACAGTTTACAGTGCTTTACCCTTTAAAGACGTTTCATTCTTAGAAACAAAAGAATGGTATTTCTTTATTTATAGTTAATGCTGAATACATGGTAAGTATGCTTGCCAGTGTGTGTGCGTGCGTGCGTGCGTGCGTGCGTGCGTGTGTGTGTGTGTGTGTGTGTGCGTGTGTGCGTGCTTAGGCCATTATGCCATTTATCATAAAGTAGACAAGACCCAGAACAATGATGAGAACATCTGGGAAAAGGAATGAGCTATTTCTTCAACGAGAAAATTAATTCTTGTGTTCTTGTGAGGCAACTACTGCTGGTTATTATGATGTTTTCACTGCATGAAAGATGTACAGAAAGTGTGTGTTTGTGTGCGTGTGTCTGAATATAGCGGTGTGAGGGAGGCCATCGACTGGCTGCATACGACTGAGTAAACCTGCCAGTGTGATCCTGTCTCGCCTTCGTCATCTTCTTGCTTACCTCTCCACAGCCCTGCCGAGAGCCAGGCACTGAGCTCATCTCTAGCCCGGCACACCTGGAGTACAGCCTCAGACACGGCCTCCTCCACTGCTGGTACAACATCCTCCTTGACCCCAATATGCTGCTCTCAAGAAGCTATCAGCAGACCTGGAGAAGCGAGGTTGCAGTGATAATGCTAAGCGTTCAGATGTCACACCTGCAGGTTTGCTGAGGGCGACTCGATGAGCCATGTGGCTGTTTTTTTTCACATTTGTGTCTCCCTCTGTTTTACTCAACGTTCACCCAGTTTTAGCTCACTGTCTGTCTTCCTGGCTTCGTCTTTCCTTCCCAGCTCTCCTATCCCATATTTCTTAATTTGTTTCCTTCCCTATACCCTTGCTCCTTCACTTTCACCAGGCCATGCTTACTCCTTGTGAACAACTTACCAATAAGAGAGGAGGACTTTTAAGGGTTATTTTAGGGGTCCTTGTTAATTTCCTACTTTTTGAGGGATGTAATTAGTGACGAGAGAAATGAAGAAACAGCAAAGGCGTAGCGAGAACCCCATTCAACTAGCTGCCAGTGCAAAGCTAGTGTTTATGTAATTGGAACAGTGCGCCTTTGTAATTGGCTTGCTTCTCCATATATTACAGGGAATGAGAATTCTGACTAAAATACAAAGAGAAAGCAATGGGACTGTTCATAGTGATTATATTTATGTATCATGCACAGTGGCACACATCCATGCATTCAGATGCCTCTGCATGGATGTTTATTGCACACAAACACAGCATTCATTTACTGTGGGGCTCATAGCAAGCAGTATGTGAAATGCAGGATGTCCCGGAAAGTCCAAGACCCCTTGATCAACACTTTTGGGGAAATCTTAAAATAAATGTTTTGTCACTTGCAATTGTCACAAGAAATATGTTTATAAAGCTTAATTTGTCCAGCTGTATTCATTATTCAAACTACAAAACATTTATTTACAACTATTAATACAGAAAGATGTGTGTGAGTGGCCTTATTGTTAACAATATCAGTCTCGGTAATGGGTGTGTGAAGCATTTAGAGAGCCTAGTTGATTGCCTTGGCTTGCATCCAGGAAATATTGTAGGCTTATAACGTGCATTGCGTCTGTGTAATACGTCAGCATAACACCGGAGCACTAGGGGGACCCCCCGATCGCCACTCTGTATTGTGTACACTGCAAACAAGCCAAACGCTTAGATATTGTTCACAGTGTATAAGCAGACATGAATGGGTCAAAGAGCAGTTGAAAGATGTGTCGAAAATAAGCAACACCACCTGAAGTTATGCCCTGTGTTGTTCTAGACGCCTCAGCTCACCTTCAGTGCTTCATCTCTTCTCTCCATAGATGAAAGGAGCTGCTGACTCCTTTGGCATACATTAGAATTCAGACACCCACCTTCCACCTTATCTGCTGTCAAAACAGCCACCTCTAACTTCTACAAAGAAACACTTTGACCACACATCAATGACAAGCCTCCTCATCAGCCTCCTTATCATTGGCCTAAAAAAGCTTGGTGCATGTCAAAACCGAAGACAGCGAGAGACCGGGAGTTGGAAAAAATGCGTGGGGAATGTGCCTCTGCAGAAAGAGCCGGAGAAACACACACACACACACACACACACACACACACACAGCAAGACAGCAAGTGGGAGGGAGGGAGGGAGAGAGAGAGAGAGAGAGAGAGAGAGAGAGAGAGAGAGAGAGAGAGAGAGAGAGAGAACAGTGAGTGTCTGGACATTTCTAGCTTTGGTATTTTGCTATATGAGGAGACCTAGAGGGAATGGAATTGAAAAAGCCTATATTCCTCTTCCATCCCCCCCCAACACACACACACGTTCCTCTCTAACATTTGGGGAATCTTTGCATTGGCTTGTCGGGACCAATAAAGCATGCAGGGGGATGAGGACTTGTCATAGAGTGGCTCAGAAGCACAGAGCAAGAAAGCGAGACAAAGAAACGTTGCAAGACAGAGGGGAGAGAGTGAGAGACAGTATGAGACAGAGAGACAGCTCAAGTGATGGCAGAACAATTGCGAGGGTCTAAGAGCTTGTCATCATGATGAGGTACATATCTTGGCTGTGGAATTTGCATACCTGCTCTTGGTGGACACACTGTGTAGGGTACATGAGAAGTACTCTGGACATGTGCTAGTGCAACATGCCCAACCAGAGAAAGTGGTCCTGTCTTTCAATATCCCATGTTTGACCACTGCAGTTTCACAGACTGTGACATCTGGTCGAGATGTTAAAAACAGAGAAAATCTAGCTCTACACAAGACAAATTTGCACCTCCTGTTTTTGTTGAGATGCTCTGTATTATGGATACAATAACTCAAATAGCTTGATGATTGTTTTCACAGTATCGGGTAGTATTGCAGCAAGTAGGATTGCACTTTCATTAAGTTGAAGGACTCTTTAGAGACAGATTAAAGAAGAGTGGTTGATACAACAGAGGCTGAGATATCAAGACTATTAGTCTCTGGTGGGGTCAGGCTCTAAAAACAATGGATCCTATGCATAATGCAGCCTAAGAATATATTTTTGTTAGATGGTTAAAGGACACATCTTTCAAACTTCATACCCCCAGTTAGCACCAATTACTTTAGTTTGTTCATTTTTAAATTGCCCAGACAACCCTGGTGATATTCTCTGACTTATAAATCGCCCTCCAGAGCCACAAAAATACATGATACAACATTTTCACACGCTGAGTACTATGAAGCATGATGAGTAAACAGATTTAATGTGTAAAATCAGCAGAATTCTCCCTAAGGAAACCAGACAAGTTGTTCATAGAAACTGTAGGTAATTTCAGGCACGATTCCCTCGTTTCATTGCAGCAGAAAGTTTCTATGAGAAAAAAAAAAACTTGATTTATTACATCAGTTCACATTGTAAATATGAGTGTATGGTCCCAATCGTGAGTTTCAAGCCTTTTAAATACTTCATGATGTTCAGTAAATTATGGTCCCATTTAGAGTAAAATAGACAATAAAACAGGGCCTCAGGGCATGGCTACCTTGTGATTGACAGGATGCTACCATGGCGAAGGTCGAAATGTACGTGAGGCTTCCAAAAGGCAGTCCCTAAACTAATGGGTGATGTCACAATGGCTACATCTACTTCTTATAAACCAGACAAACCAGACAAACACAGGAATTTTAATATACAGTATATCAACTAACAACAGGGTAACGAAATACAAAGCAAATAACGAAGATCCTGTGAATGCAGAATTTATGCTGATAAACCTATCTTGGTTTTCTTTCAGTTGATGCTTAGCTCTCTGACTCTATTATCTCAGCAAACAGCTGACAGTGATCAATGGGTGCAGCGTGAACTGGCCCTATAGCTTATAAACCCTCGCCTCTGAAGTTGCCACCTTCTCTTCCTTTCTACCCTGCCTCCCGCTCTGCCTATGTGTTGTATCAGCAGAGTAAATATGCCGGTGGTGATTGAGAGTTTAAAGGTCATCCACAGTCCTTGCAGAGACGAGCTGGAGGTGGGGGCGGAGGGCTAAATGTCATTCAAGTCTGGGCAGTGTAGCCAGTGCATGGCCAGAAGCGAGGTCACAAGGTCTGATGAAAACAAATCCATCACTTTGCAGCCCGGGTAACAGGCCTGTGTGTGTGTGTGTGTGTGTGTGTGTGTGTGTGTGTGTGTGTGTGTGTGTGTGTGTGTGTGTGTGTGTGTGTGTGTGTGTGTGTGTGTGTGTGTGTGTGTGTGTGTTGAATGATGCTTAGTAAGGCTGAGCTGGCCAGAGAAGGCAGCAGGCTGAGGATGTTTAAAGTCAGGAATGAAAAGGGATGGAGATTATCACAGCCGGGCCACCCGCTTCTGCTTGTGATCAGAGTTCTCTATAATCCATAATCTGGGATAACAAGGCCAAAGCCATAGCAATGATTAAACACACATCACACACATTGTATCGTTGAGCAAAACAAATTATCAAAGTGTATGCCACACATTTGCACATTGCTTTTACACATTAATGATCAATAGGCGTTTTCGGATGGAAGGAACTATGTAATGGTTCCCTCTTTTTATTGTTGAACTAGGAACAATTATACTTCATAGAACGCCATTTTGAGGGCTTCTTTCGCTACTTTTTCAGGGTATATGTAATCTCCCAGCACAAGAGGTGAGTGACGTAAGTGGATGGCGATTGATTAAAAACATGAGCCAATGCCGCACCAGCAGCTGACATTTGCAAAAAACCTGCTCAATTGTAAACGACGAAGAACACAAAACACACACAACAGCACGTAATAAAATATATAGAAGTAAAAACGGACATATTGATTAAAACTGAAGTCCAGAAGTAAACCTGCTTATGAGCACACAATAAACAGGTGTTGTGGCAAACCAGGAGGAAAGGAGGAGCAGACAGAGCGCAGGGGGCGGATCCCCAAGCTCAGGTTGGGGGAGGTGGTCGGGGGAATGTACTTCCCAGTGCAGGTGCTGCAGCCAATCGGCACATGGCATTGGACCCACCTGCAGCTAATCAGAGGGAGCATCTATTCTCAGAGCTGGGAGGAAGAAGGGGGAAACTGGACAGGAGGCTATGAGGATCCCCTGAACCGCTGGAGAGGAGCCGCACGGACACCAGATAAACCGTATCCTAAACCTCTCTCCTCTGATCTGCCCTCACAGAACAAAGGACGCTGCTTGTGAGACCGAAGACCCCGACCGGGAGGAATCTTTTGTTGAGTTTAACCCCATCCCTCCTTCACCCCAAACCTATTTATTAAAGGACACTTTTTGTTGTTGTACTAATGTCTCTGAGTCTCCTATTTTATTGTTGAATCTTGCCTCCAAGTCCCCCGGGTTGCCACAGTGTGTTTTCTGTGTCTCTGTGTTCTCCTAACTGAGAACTCTGCAGTGTGTATGTTTTATGTGTATAACAGTGCTGTTTAGATGTCCTTGAGCATGACAATAAACTCTTACAGTTGTCTACAAGCTACATCTCTTCAGCCATAGCGCTCTAGAATACCCAGAGCCCTGACTTTGCTGGAGGGCGACTTGCGAAAAGAGAACTTCCCAATAGCAATCACCAAGGTATCACGTGATCAGGAATGTGACTCATTCAATTTACCTTTATTTGTTCATTCCACTAACTCCACTGCTCCCTTCTGCATATTGCTAGATGAAGCAGAAATGCTTTACAAAGCATAATTATGAAATGTGTGTTAGCGACAAAAGAAGGGATGTTGTGCAACTCATGCAGTAGGCACAATAATTAATATAATACAGATAACAGGCACATAAAACACTGATTGTGTCTCACGCACCTCACCTTTGAGTGTGGTTTTGCAGCAGTGCATTTGAGAATTAGATTAAGAGTGGCACCATTTTGCTCTGTATTTCTTCAGACAATGCATCTTGTTTTGTTAAAAACAACAAATTGAACCTGCATAATCTTGGCGGCAGACCTACACTTTCACTTTAGAACGCAGGAAGAGCCACCACCAAATGCTTAGTCACTCTGGGAGGGTGGAAAACGGCTTCATCCCGATATCTGATTGGTCAAGAGTGCTGACTCCATCAAGAAGTTTAGCCAGACAGTGTAATTGCTAATCGCTCAAGCTTGAGACACACCTAACAAGGCGTGTCGGGCCCTGTGCCTTGAGTACATGGCATTCTCTCTGGCTATAGTGAAAGTGATATGCTGTCCCCTGTGACCAGAATAATGTACGTCTTGCTGCAGCCTCTAATGGGCTAATGGGGTGGGTAAGGAAAAGAGTGGAGAACAGCCTCCACTCTGACTCAGTGGAGTATAAAGAGAAAACCCAGATAGACTATGCTGGTGGTGGTGAGAGAAAAATGATGAAAGTGAGGGGGATGAAAATTGGAGAAAGAAAGAAATGGAGTGAGGGTGAAAGACAATGTGAGCGAGATGAAGTGACAAGGGTAAGAAATTGAAAGACTTTGAAGGAAGTGAGAAGCGCATCAGTATTAGAGACAGTATAGCAGAAGTAAAAGAGGGATAAGAAGAAAAAAAGGGAGTGCGATAGAGAGGCGAACGGTAATTATAAAGATAGAAGTCGGGGGAGGGAGACAGAGAAAAAGAGAGATGGTGAAAAGAACTGAGATAGGCTGTTTGGGGAGAGAGAAACTGTGAGAGCTCTAAGAGGTTGAGCAGAAAAGCCATTTAGAGCTCTAATCAGATTGCTATTGAATGTGCAGGAATTAGATTTGGCCCCAAAGCCATCTTGGCTACAACCAGACACACTTAGCATCCAACACCCAAGTACAGTTGGATCTGTGTCAGCCAGACAACACGGTAGCTAAGAACACCCCAAAAAACTGTTTGTGTGTGTGTGTGTGTGTGTGTGTGTGTGTGTGTGTGTGTGTGTGTGTGTGTGTGTGTGTGTGTGTGTGTGTGTGTGTGTGTGTGTGTGTGTGTGTGTGTCGGGTGAATCAATCCCGTTTATGTGTGAGTTTATGCTTGTGAGCCTCTGTTTTTGTATTTGTGTATGTGTTGTGCGATCAGAACACTGCCTTGGGGATATTAGCGAATTATCTAAATTAGTTTTGTGTATTCGTAATGCTTGTGTTGGAAAAGAGATAAGATGCTAGTTGTGGAGTGCATTGTTCCTAAATGGGCCGGAAACAGCTATAGTAACATGAAATTGAATGTATTCATTGCTCAGTGTTGTAATTATAACAAGAAGGAGTCTTGCGCTGTATGTATTTTTGTAAAGGACGAAATGAAAGCAAAATCAATGAGATTAACAGAGCAGACATCAAGTCATTTTGCATTTTGTACTAATTTCTTTATTGTAGCTATGTCTGCACTCAATATTGTGTTAATTACATTTGGCCATAATCTCTTAAAATAAAAAATAAAGTTCGATGAACAGGCTATTGAACATAACATGTTCTGTTACTAGAATGTCTGACACTCTCCTTCGCTCATACATGTCTCAGGCCTCAACATATCATTCATTAGCCTTTATAGACTTCATGTTTCTTTTTTAAAGACAATGCCTGACTTGTTCAAACATCAGTTGCTCCTTAGTCCTGCATTGCAGCTACAAGCAAACGACAAGTTGTCAGAAGTCACTCATTTGATTTACTCATTTGATTTGAATGTTCAGTTGATTGCTGGTTATGTGATTGGCCACCGCAGAAAAATGATGTCTTGTGTCCTCCCAAAGTTGATTATGTTCCTACTTACGCTGCAGAATGCGTTATTTAATTTCTTTGGCCTCCCTGTTGCCCACACCGCTGCAGCCTAAATACTCTACTCAGCCTGATCTGGTGGGAATGCATCCTTATTCATAAGCTCTTTTAAAACGCTCTATTGGTATGAGTAAAACCCATGGACAGATGTAAAGGGTGACCAATAGAATTGATTTATGACAAAAACTGAAATGACAAAATATGGAGATTGGAGGTTTCTGCCCAACAGCGACGTAATTTCTTCATGTACAGTTGTTAAATTAACTAAGCATACTTGTTTCCATACAGTACAGTATATATGTTTTTCCTGTTCTGTACTAGTAGCTTGAAGTGTTATAATTTTGTATGTGTCCTTTACTGGCTCTGTGTTTTCCCTGGCCGCACAATTTCTAGGCTGAGACGTCCCTGCCCATCGTGTCCTATCTGTCTGAACCCCGGCCCAGGACGGGCCGCTCAGTAATGGAAATTATTTTCGACACAATTCACTGTCAGGGCAAATTGGGGCAATGGGCTGAACTTGAGCATCATAGGTGATGGAGAAGGAGAAAGGATAATGAGGAGACGGACACGGTGTGAGAGATGGGCAGAGAAGGATAGAAAGAAAGCATTATGGGGAAATAGAGAGCTGGAAAGAGGGTGCTGCTGTAGATATGGACAGAAAACAAACTGACATGAAGACAAAAGTGGACCAAAGATAGGAGTGGCAGTGAAGAGGAAAAGAGGGAGATTGATAAATGGGAGGTGAAAAGAGAAATGTTTACAGAGGTGTGAAAACAAATGACAAACAACCACAAGTGAGTAAGCAGCTTTGTTGATTTGTGTTACTTATTAATCCTGAATCACTGAAGACAGTTGGAGATGGTAACTCAGCTATACTTTATTTCCAGACTACAGCCGTTGGAAATGTTGGTACATGTGTAAATATCGATCTATCTATGTGTGTGTGTGTGCGCATGTGTGTGTGTGCATGTGTGTGTGTGCATGTGTGTGTGATCAGTGGAGGAGTGGATGGTGGAGGAGGTGGTGTGCCGTTCCTCAGCATGTGAGCGAATGTGGGAACAGAAATACATCCAACTCATGAGATCTGCAGTTCTACGTTCTCTTGCTTCCTCTCTTTCTCTGTGTTCTCTCTTTCTCTCTCCCTTTCTCTCTCTTCTTCTATCTGGTGTAACCTGACTTCTTTGATGTGCGTGAGGCTCTGAGGAAAAAAACTTCCGCTCTTTCCAAAGGCCCCAAACAGGGGAAGAAACGTTTGAAGGGAGAAGGCGAACTTGCCTAATGGTGTGTGGGTGAGTGGAAAGCCCAGATATTGGCTACAAAAGAGAAATGATTTCTATTCTGCAATATAAATGCAGTGAAAATCATGATATAATTGTATAGTTTTAATTTAACATGAATTTAATTTTTAATTGTAACATTAAGTGTCTCATTATATATGTCTGTACCCTCATGTATCTCCCAATGCACACATTCTGACACATAAAGATAGAGAAAGAAACATTTGAATGTTTAGACACCACGATGAAAGACATCGTTTGAATGTTTCAGCACTGGGGAGAGAGACGGTTTGAATATTTCAGCACCATGGAGAGAGACAGAGAAAGAGAGAGTGAGAAAGAGAGAGAGACAGATGAAGAAGCTGTACCCAAATTCCAAACCACAATGCAATTTCAAATGGTGTTTAGAGTACGTACTGCATTCACAATGATTCAAAATGATAACATGATGTCAGCAATGTCATCGATGACATTCCACTGCTTCCCATTATAAAGTCTGAAAGTAGGATGAAACCAGCGAAAAGATGGCAACATTTTTAATGACTTACTACTTTCAAAAGTAGCTAACTTGTTTAAAGTTTTTTCTCACAGACAAGTGTCTTGAAGGAAACTAACACATGGAGAAAATAATTAGGCAGTACAATAATATCAAACATACTAATTTGTCTCCTGCTTGGGGGCTTCATAATACATCAGATTTCAAGTATTGACATGTATATCTATTGTAAGTGGTACCTGTCAAATTAACTTGTAAATAAAATAAAAAGTTGATGAAGGATCAGAAGCTCTAACTTCAGTATCACTGATACTGCGATGAACAGTATACTGAGATGAACTGATACTGAGATGAACAGTATCACCGTTCTCTGGTCTAGCGTAGTCTGTTAATATTTGGACTGACACATATATAAAAAAAGGCTATTATTAGGACACACTGACAGCACTTCATGCAGGAAATGTCATTGACTAAAAAACATCTATAGACACGTCTGCGCAGAAGTGTGCTCTTATTACCAACAATAACAATCTGCAGTACCCAAACAATAGCTGTTATTCATCATCTAATGAAGCAATGGAGCATCGTCATCTTTATCAGAGCTTGAGTCTCATTGTTTTCTACTATGGCTCAGAAATAAATAAACAAGAAAGATAGTAAGGATCGCTCTGTCTGGATTCCTTCTCTCCACTTGGCCGGTTGTTAAATATTTCCAGTTATTTAGTGCAGTCTGTCCCTCTGAAGTACACATGAGCCGGTGGTAACTTTAAGTTTCATGTTATGCCAGGTCGCATATGTCGGAGTTCATTATGCTGTCATCCTACAGAGGGAACAAGTCAAGGTGCTTGTCCCTCTGGGGAGTGAGTGCACTCTTCTTCTGTTTTGGTCAGTTTGTATATTGCATGTCATCCTCCTGTCCCCTTTGCCTTACTGGACTTGTGCTTGGAGGCAGCATCCCAAAGAACACTGAACTGTCACTGAAGAATGCTCTCCAAATGTCCATCCCTGTCGATCAAAATGTGACTCTGGGCCCTTTCAACCCACTCCGGTAACTCACCTTGGCAAAGTACCACACCAACTTATCCCAGAAACTAACTGTGGCCTAAAAAAGGTTGAAATCAATTGGCATCATAGTGACTTAAGATCCATAAACATTACATGGGGGCCATAACAAAAAAAATCCTGAGGAGGCTTTCTTTATGTGTTTATTTATTTCAGGAACAATCTTGTCAAGGATACATACAACAACATTTGCTCAAACATGGTAAACTTTGTCATCCGCCATTTGCTCCTGGACCTAAAAGGGCTACATTCATATTGCAAAGTACGGCTGACAGAGCTAACAGTGTTTACCTGTGGGGGGACCGGAGGGTGGGTGCTACCCATCCATGACGACGCTGTCGGTCAGGACAGAATTATCAGCCTTAACCGCTGTATGAGTGCAGTGCAGAGTGGCAGCCTTGAGCTAGCAAGTGGGGCATGTTAATGTGCACGAACATGCACCAAAAGCACACGCGTCCGGCATGGCATTATCAAAGCAAAGAGAAGCTTTGATAACAACAAAGAGGGAGAGCGACTACGTCTCTGCTCAAGACTCCACTATATCTTTACATAGCAAATATTTGTTTGCTGCTATTAATGTTCAGAATGTTAAATACAGCTCCTTTAAGAGTGAGACGAACAAATTCCAAAACAGGCTATATCAAATTAAGCCTCAAAGCCTCAAACAGTCTTTCAAGTCCAAGTCTTTGAAGTTGCATGATTATTTTATAAATAAGAGTGGAAAACAACCCCAAAAAAAAGCTGAGAGAGAATGGCGGTTTTGCACTGCAGGACAGAATCTCAGCATATGTCAATGAACAGCAAAGGACAAGGACATTTCTATTATTTGCAAGTTTTTTATTTCTCCATTTGGTCATTGTTCCTTTTAAACCTTTCCTTAATCACACCCACCCGTTTGGTATTTATAGTGTGTTTTAACTGGAGGTGTAGCCTAAAGGTTAAATGGGCGTATGCACTCAAGGAGCAAGGCACATAGCCTAAAATTGCTCCAGAGGTGGTGCTCAGTAACGAGTTGTTGTTCTGGAACAACTCCCCGAGGTGATGATATGAATATAAAGAGTGTTGCTGTACAGAGGATGCTTGAGGAGGAAAATTAAGATTAATTTCCTGGATAAATGAATCTTGCTGATTATAAAAGGGACAACAGCTTTGCTTCACTCTTCACTGTTCTAGAGAGAGGATTCACCCCCCAGTCACAAAGGCTATCAGGGGCATTTTGTTTAAAATGCATTTAAACTCTGCCTTTGGAAGTCTCTTTCTCCTTCTTGTTGAGAGCGGTGTCTAATTAATTAATAGCATGCAACTGTAAAATTGCTTCTACCCAGAGTTCTCTATTGTGTGCGATGCCAAGTCTCTGTAGCAATTATAATTTCTGTGGTATTGTCAGAGAAATGATTGAGCATTAGCTTCATAGTTCTGACATGAGCTACTTTCTTTTGTGCATCATAATTCTTGCTCAAATGCATCTTCATAGCTTAAATATTAAGTGAGTGAGTGTGTGTGTGTGTGTGTGTGTGTGTGTGTGTGTGTGTGTGTGTGTGTGTGTGTGTGTGTGTGTGTGTGTGTGTGTGTGTGTGTATGCACATGTTTGTATGGGAATATACAATTAAACCTGTTATTTGAACCTCCAATAATTGATTTTTGAACCTCCAATAACACTGCATTGAAGTTGATACGGTGAATATGTTGCTTATTGCAGCAGATATAGAGTGACATGTATTTATTTGGAGTGGTACATTTGTCCACCTGATGTATGTAAGTCATAAATCCTCTTCCTTTTAACACTGTTTTAGTCTCTACTTGCTCAGCTACTGAGGGACATGTTCAACCCTTAAGCTGCTAACTGTTCCACTATATTCACCAGCTAGTTGCTAATTTTGCTTCTCTGCAGTTTAGTGCTGTAACACTGGATTAAGAAGTTGTTTTTCTGAAAACAGCTGCTGACAGAAAGCTGTGACGAGAGCAGTGGCGGGCCGTGGATTTGGTACCTACGCATCCTGCTGTTTAACAGCCTGCTGCCAGCCAGCCTGTAAGAAAAACAACAGAGGAACACAGGAGCTGTGCAATGAGAAAATAAGATAATAGGGAAAAAAGGGTATAATACATGTAGTGTATTTGTGAAAAAGAATTAAATTATAAAATTTATATAACTTTTAATTATATTTTTAAAAAGCAGCTCCTGCCACTGGATGAGAGATTGCATATTTTCTTTGTGTGATCTGAAGGTGATGCATAGCATAAGGGCACCAGCAAAAAGGGCGTTTGTATTTGATATCGTGGGAGTATATACAGTGTGTGTGTGTGTGTGTGTGTGTGTGTGTGTGTGTGTGTGTGTGTGTGTATATATATATATATATATATATATATATATATATATATATATATATATATATATAAAATGTTGACTAAGAGTTGATTGAATCAGCAGGCTGACTCAGTTTTAGCCAAATCAAGTACTGTTGTTTTCCATGTCTGGGTTGCTTATGTCTTTAATGCATTGCCATTGCAAATGCATCAACCCTCTTGGAGGGTTGATGCATTTGCAATTAAATCGTTTAATACTAGGAAAGAAAAGTTATTTGACCAGGTGGCTGTAGTCATATTCCTTTAGAGCGCTCAAAATTGACTAATGCCAGACAATCTTTCAGATATGATCATTGATTTATGTAACAGGCCTGAAAGCTTTAAAGGGCCACTGTCTGTGATCTTTTGAGACAATGCATGACAATCTGGTCAAGTTCTCCATCATTTGGTCATTTGAAAGGAAAGGAAGGAAAAGAGGGGAAGTACATAAAGTGTCCTTGTGCATGATAGAAATCATGCACAGGGTCAAATTAAATGCAGAATATATGAATTATAAACTTGCAAATGTCCTGCTTCTTTGACTCTGTGGTGGCATCAGACATATTTTATGGAGTGGTCTGATGGGACAGCAGCGTCCTGACGGCTGACGGGAAGAGTCTAAACAAACTCATCAAGAAGGCCAGCACTGTGCTGCTCCTTCAGCCACTTGCTGCTTCACCCCCAGTGCGTGAACGAGAGGTACCGCAAGTCCTTCCTCCCTGCTGCTGTCAGGCTGCACAACCAGCTATGCTCCCAGTAGACTACAAAACACTTAAAACCTAATATATAAATGCACTGTGCAATAAGCTATTCTGTCTGTATATATCATATTTCAGTTATTGTGGATTCTTTACTGTTTTTTTTAAATTATTTTAAAATTTCTTATTTTTATATACTTGTTTTTTTCATTTGTACAATGTCTCTTGTTTGCACTTTACCCTCTGCTTCTGTAATCCTGTAAATTTCCCCACTGCGGGACTAACAAAGGATTATCTTATTGTATTGTAATATAGCTTTGACATAGCTGTTGTGAGACATTGCCACTTTCTTCCTTAAATCCCAGTGACAGGGTGACAGCATGGTTAGACAGCCCTTTAAGAGAAAGCCTCACAATCTGTCCAACTAGCCTTCATCAAGCGTCCCTAAAAGATATACTCTCTCTTAAGAGAGCACTCTGGACAAGATCGTCCAGCAATTACACAAAATGTCACAACCGTGTCTTTCCGTGGCACTATAGACTTAAACTGTGGGCTAACATTCATCAACTGATCATCCAGTCACTCACTGACCGTCAGTGCATATCCAATCATGTACTTACATGCAAATCAGTTTGACCGTGACTTGTGTAATTGTGCTTTTATGCAAATCAAGTTCACATGAAATTCATTTGTTCAACCAACCTTTTAGATCATCACACATTACAAATATCACTAACTGCAGAGGTGAGAGCACATACAGTAATTACAGCTTACATTTGTTCTTGATGGCATAAACTGACTGAGGCAATAGGCTAACAGCAAACAGAACACAAGGTTCACTGTGCGACTTAAAAAACAGTACTGACTCTTTAATTAATGAGACAAGCAGTGCATTAATGGCCTACTTAATCAGTTGACAATTCCATATGAAGAAATATGTTGAAAGAATTGAAATATATTTAAGAGCAGTCAGACCACATAGCTTTCCGTTTCACCTTAATATTTTGCTGATTACAGTTGTATGTTTTAGGATGAAGTATTGCACTATTTCTAAAGGAATATCACATAACACATCCACTCTCAAGCCAATATCAGCCCCTCCCTGAATCTCTATCTCCCTCTCTTTCCTTACAGAACACCTTGGAATTGATTACACAAAACAGTTCACTGAATTAATAAGAGCAGAACAAGATTTTGTTCTCAGATAAATAATGGACACAGCACTATTTGGGGTGACAGTTATGTAATGTTTGCTGGTGCGTATTTGCTTTTACTGCAAAAGACATTGTATGTAACAATAAATCTGAATTATTTGAAAAAAATGTCTTAGAACAATAGTATTCAACTTTCAGAGAAGCAGCGTTAATACGCTTTGAAATATGACTTGTAATAACATTCTCAACTTATAGAAGGACTGCTAACCAGCTACTTTACCTCTATTTAGAATGCGTCAACACAATAAAGGCAGTTTTGATGTTTCAAAGGCATCTGCGTCTTTCCTGACATTTGATTTATGAACGATCAGCATAATTCCCTGCTGTTACCTCCTGCAGCAGATGTTCACATTGGCATCAAGAATCTGTTAACTTTGAACATGTGCAAGTGTGACTGAAGCTCATTTCCCACGTCCTTTATATTTGTTTTATTTTTATGTCATCTTGTCTTTACTTTTTTATATACTAAAGCTAAACGAGGGGGACAAAAGCATCACAATTAACATGCAGGGTATTAAAAATATCAAAAAGCAGCTAACCCCAACCCGGATGCAGCAATATCAGGATAAATCATCCGTACTATATATCTCTTTCACTTTATGCTATGAAACTATAGAGGTCCCTAAAGCACGGCGAGACACACATAAATTGAATTCAATACAGAATTCCATTTGGGACCAGACATTTCCTGGAGCCATCAGCCCTGGCATCATAATGTACAAAAGACATGACGTACGTTTTAGCCAGAACAATCCCGACTTCAAAGCCCCCACCCTGAAAGCGGCTGTGAAAAATCATTTTCAGGCAAACCTCAAGGTCATGTCTCTCTGAAAGGTTCTGTATGGAAGAGTTTTTTGTGGATGCTTTCAGGCTGCCTTAAAATGAACACTGGTGAAAACAAGACTCATCATTTTCACAATGGCCTACTGGATCCCGGGTGTAGCCTCTGGCACCAAGAAGTGAAGGTAGATTTTAAATCTTCAAGCGACCTTTGAGGGCAGTGCATTGAAGAAGTTGTACTTTTCACACTTGCACAGACTCAACTGTGAATCTGCCACACACAAAAGGGAGGCAGCATGAATTAAATTTATTTATATATCCACAATAATACAAAATCACAATTTTTTTTGTGTGAGGACATAAAATATGAAGACAGACATGTAAAGCTTTACTTGAAAATTCAATTGAAACTTTGATTGAAAAAAAGACAATCGGGGCATCCCTAAAAACAGCCCAAAACAATGAAAATGTTACTGTGGTCACTTCTTTTTTTTCCATCTGTTGCTTCTCTCAAACCAGAGTTGATAATTGTTGAACAGTGGAAAGACCAGCCATAACCACTACGCTTATATGTACATTATATAGAAATGGACAAAGAGTCTGTGTCTGTGTGTGTACAGTATGTGTGCCAGTGTGAGCTGTGGTGGAGTCTCCAGATGCACTGCCAGCCAATAGCTTTCCTGTCAGAGTGCTGCCTTATCTGATGATCCATGAGCGCATGAAGCAGCAGTGAAAGCCAGCGCATGGAGTGAAAATATCACTTGATAATTCCAGATCAGATCCCCTCTTTCATAACACATGACCTTGCAGTTTATGGTTCATTTAATGCTGTGGATGCATGGGGGAAATTTCAAGGAGAGACAGAGATTATATAAATTGTCTTGGCCAGATGTTTGTGTGAACTGGAAATTAATGAGTAATTCTCTCTGTGAGCTGCTAAGTGAAAGTCCTAAAAGGTTATTAGCCAAGAGGCTAGCAGTTGCTCAGTGGTCATTTAATTCACTGAATGACAGTAGCTCAAACGTTCTCCACCGCTAAGCAGTTACAACCACTTCCAAAACATGAAATGTACAATGAATCCATTTTGGAGATCTACCATGACCTGAAATTGAATTTGCACAACAATTTTCCCCTTAAATGTACCTAGTGGTTTCGAAATAAGTATGGTATAGTTGAATCCCTGTATGTTTTACTTTGCTTAAGTTTAAAATACTTACAAATGACTAAAGTGAATGGGCACCAGACACATGCAACAGCTTGAATAACATAACAACAGCTCAGCCAATCAGATCTAAGCTTATACCTGAACCATTGTTCTAATGAAAAAACAGATAAAACAAGTGACTTTTTAATACTCCAGACATGTCATAATGAAGTCCAAACAGTTGAAATTAAATGAGCACCTGCACCCAGTCTGTCAGTTTTGAAGTTGTTTGAACTCAATAAAAAATAAATCATATCCGGCCGGCTGCCACAGAGGCTTCAAGCGCCACGCCTCCCCAAAATGAAGTTGTATTGACTCGCATTCATCACACCGTAACCAAGTTGATCAAAGGAAGTCCTCCGCTCAGCGCGAATGCACAAAGTCATCACTTCAGTTGGCTGGTAGCTGCATGCAGTATATGAGAGGCATCCATTCACATTAGCACCCCACACACTCATACCACATCACTCACACTCTCTGGTCTACTCCATATTGATAATGGATTCCTGTCTTACCGTAAGCATTAGGGTGTGTGTGTGTGTGTGTGTGTGTGTGTGTGTGTGTGTGTGCGCGCGCGCGTGCGAGCGTGTGTGTGTGCGTGTGTGTGTGTAAATATCCGGCCTCTTTTTCTGGATGTTTGGATTGTAGTGTTAACTAGTCAACATCATGAGAATGTCACCCAGACTCCCTCTGTGGTCACTCAGTATCGGACTCAGATGAACATATCCATGAATGCATGCACGCACAGCCCGAAAACATAAACTACAGTCGTAGTAAATACAAACAGACAGGCCTGTAACATAACTGTCTGTAGCATACACTAAATAACTGACCGGAGATTGTGTCAAACGCATGCAAGTATATGGGCTAACAGTTTCACCCTGAGATTGAAAGGTTAAAGTAGGAGACATTTATCTCTGTGTTAGGGGGAAGACGAGATACATCACTGCCACAGAGACAATATAGAAGAAACAGCAACACAGAGTGCAACAAAAATCCTAAACATGCATTCAAAAGGCATAATGTGGAAGCAGTACTATAACAAAATCCACAAAGCAAACCAACAAATATCTAAAGAAGAAACAAAGTGACAGGATATTAAAAGATAACATTGGGATGTTGCTCCACACCATCCAATGCCGATTAAGACCATTTTAGGCAACCAAAAATGTTACAATTCAATTTCATGAACTGAAAACATACTGTGACAGGGTAAAAGGGTGTACTGTGTATCAATCTAGTTTTGTTTTGCTGTGAGTTATCTTTGATTGCCAATATCAGCCATTTACTTTTATAATGAACTGTCGCTTTAAAGATGAAAACCAGACCGTACAACACCATTGTAGCGACCTGTCAATCATAAGGTAGCCACACCTAAAGCATACCCTGCTTTATTGAGGCAAATCATCCGACTTTCCACACCTCCCTCTGGAGCCACTGGAGTTATGCATTTTAATATATATATATATATATATATATATATATATATATAATTATTTTTTACATTTGCAAGTTTGCTCTCCAAGACCTGTAAATAAACATAGTGTGTACATTGAGCACACTTTCTCTTCAAGGAGCAACACCGTTGCTTGGGAGGCTACATACATATGTAGGGTCTGCAGCTTACACCGTAGCTAATGTGTATCTCCTCAGAAATGTAGCTATACATTGGATTTCAGTTGTAAATATTAATAAACAACACCAAGAGGGTTGAAGAAAATTTCAGTAATCTTTTTCTCAGGAAGACATATTGTGTTGCCTAGCAAGGCCCCAAAGTCACCCTTTAAAAATGTTAACAGTTATTTTGGGGCATAGCTATAATTCACAGGTATATAACAGGGTGAGGAGCTCAGTCATCCAAAAGTAGCTTGGAGTTGGGCTCCTACTCCTTTGCATTAAAAGGAATCAGTTCAAATAGTTATATCTGATTGGGTTACCTCCATGTAGAGATATTCTGGGCACGTCCAACTGATAGGAGACCCCGGAGCAGACCTGGAACTTGCTGGAGGGATTACATATCCCATCTGGCCTGGAATCACCTCATGATCTCCTACAAATGGCTGCAGAAAGTGGGTGGGGAAAAGGACGTCTAGGCTACATGCATAGTTTGCTTCAGCTACTGGATGGATCTATTGAGATTTTAGGTATTCTTGTTATTAATTCTGCAAGGTGCGTGTGTATGAAGGACAGAGTATACATGTGCATCTATGCTTGCATGTGCAATGTCTTTCTCACCAAAAACATTGAAGCCAATAGGGACTCAAAATGCCTTAGGGCCTCATTATCTCTGCCATGTCAAAGGTTGAAGGTTAGGGAAAAACAGGGGTCTTGTAGGGATTGCTTTGTGTATCAGAAACTCCACAGGGGGAATATTTCTCCCCCTCTGTTTTCATGTGGGCAAGATGTACACCAGCTATTGGACAATAGAGGCGCAGAGCTCACATTGAGGCACCAGATTATAAAGACAGATTTCTCTCGACCAAAACAATAGTTTAATGTAGTAGAAACCAAAGCTGATGATGTTATTTTGCAGTGGGAGTTGTCATATATTGCAAATAAATTAAAATATAATAACATACATTTTAACAGTTGCCAGAGGGATTTAAGAAATTGTACAAAATGTGACCTTTTCCCCCCAACTTTTGTCTTTTCACACTTGGGTAGCAACGCCTCCTAATTGAGTATTGAATACATCTAACAAGGAACCCAGCCCCACTTACAAATGACTCCAAGTCCCACTCATCCTTCTTGTGCTGACCTTTAGAGGTTTATTTTACGGTCCCTTGGACTACTGAATTGAATGGTCAATTAGGTTGAGTATTTATGTTATATAGTTTTGATATTAGAGCACCACATACCCTAGACCAGGGGTGTCAAACATACGGCCCGCAGGCCGGATGCGGCCCGTCAGGGTGTCCAGTCCGGCCCGCAGGATAATTGTTAAAATTGCTGGAAAAAATAAGTAAAAAATAGCTGAGCCGAGGCTCAAACCACTAATCCTCTGATTGTAAGATGGGCATGCTAACTATTGAGCAACAGTCACAATTGATTTGAGTACTGACATTACTAAAGATATTGCCCAACTGCGAGGGCATCTGCAGAGGAGAGCTCAGGCAGATAAACAGTGGGTTGATGTCTGAATTTTTGTTCTTTAAGTTTCTAGACCTTAAAATAGGGTTTATCATCCAAAAAGCTTCACCAATGATTTAAACATAGAGAAATATTGTCGCTATGTATACGTTATTATGCTGTGATTTTACTGGTCCGGCCCACTTGAGATCAAAATGGGCAGTATGTGACCCCTTCACTAAAATGAGTTTGACACCCCTGCCCTAGACGTACATCTCCTGTGCTGAGGATAACTCTATTTCCATTGCTCTTACTTGCTGTGAGTCTCCCCTTCTCTTTCCATGATAAGATATGAGGTATCTCGTCAAGAAACAACACAAGAACTGGAGCCAATAGTGTTGAATGAAAGGAACAGAATATAAAATGAAACAGAATGAAAAGAATCAGTCCTGTTGTTTTGTCTGCTGTTGATTTTACTCCTCGGGCGCTTGGAGAGAAAAAGAGATACAGACACAAACCAAATAAAGAGAAAGAGAAAGATTAAGATTAAGACATTGAAAGCAATTTACTGGTACACAAAATGAGAGCCAAATCACAGTAAACTCAAGCTCTTGCAGGAAGAAAAAAATCAGAGAATAAGTGTATACTGAAAGAAGGAAAGACAGTAAGAGACAAAGGCCTGTAGTAAAATAAATGATATATATATATAATAATATAATATAATATGAAACACAGCTGTACGAGCAGTGACAGCAAAGGCAGTCAAAAACATCTGCCAGCAGCCTCAGTGCGTGATGTTTGTGCACTCCAGGAGAGATGTTTGAAATAAGCAAAACACCAGCCAGAGTTTGTTTACGGAAGTCACAAGGCTGAGCTCCATGTACAACACCTTGATGCTTCAAATGCTCCAGAGAAAGCCGAAAAATATCCGATCTACCCAACTGGCAGAGAATCAAATGCTAGAAGCAGCATCAGATACAGAACAGGAAGGTGGGACACAAGAAGAAGAAAATATCAGAAAAAACACGCTTGTGGCATACATACTTGACGCCCACTTGTAGATTTCAATCCAAAACATATTTCTAGGTTGCCAGTGAGCCAAAATGTGAGAGTCTATTTGTATTTTTACAAACCTGTTTGTTATCCATGATGGATTTTTTTCACACAGGGCTGTCTACACTGAACATTTTTTAAACAGCTTTTAAAATGAAGAATTAAGAAGTTTGCAATGCCAACAGGCAGAGATACACTGATGCCATCACCAGAGATTAAGCTGCACCACATTCTACGGTATGTGTGCATGTGTGTGTGTGTGTGTGTGTGTGTGTGTGTGTGTGTGTGTGTGTGTGTGTGTGTGTGTGTGTGTGTGTGTGTGTGTGTTTGTGTGAGTGTTTGTGTCTGTGTCTGTGTCTATGTCTGTGTGTTCACCATAAGTTCCTGTTCTTCTTTCTGCTCTCATAAATGTTCCCTCACTCCTAGTGTATAATGCCATGTGCCCCTTGGTGTCATCTAATATATTACACGCTGTATGCGGGACACTTTCTTTACAAAAATCCAAAAGGCCCATGTGGTGAATGAAACAGCACAGAATTGTGATGCTCTAAGTGTACTTGTGCGAGAACACAAACCACCTGATCAGTAAAACGGGCTCATAAACCAAACACGGCAAAGCCCTCAAATGCCCATGAGGAGTTAAAGGTATTAACAGATGAGCCCAAAAAAAACTTTAAAAAGATTTGGATTTCCAAAGTCAACTTTCCTCAACCAACATCTTGAATATTGATTCTGAATCTTCTGTTCGGCTCATTGGTAACTTAATATGAGTCGATTTTGAGGTTGTTTGCTTGCACAATCTGGCACATCTTTTGACAAATCTTTTACTCTTAAATTTTTTTTATTATGTATTGATGAGGGGAATTTAAACTGGAGGGACATGTGTGAAAGAGAAGTGAAGTAGAAGGATATAATAACCTTTCCAAAGGGAGAGTTAAAGGCAAAGTGACATTTGTTATTGGGTGTTGCATGAAAACAGGAGCGTGCAATCTTAAAATGTCCTCTATTCCACCTGATACACACTCAATAACACGCACATGCAACACACACATAGTTTTAATCATGATGAATGAGCTTTGCTCCTCAACGAGAACACGTCATTACATTATGAGAGAACAACATTATTGCTCTAATCCCTGTGTGAAGTGTAGTATGTGTGCTTGTATGTATGTGCGTGAAGGAGAGAACCTAATGATTGCACCTAAATGTCAGCCGGTAACAAATTTAATTGACTTAATTAGTTTCTAAAGGTGATGGATGTTGACAATTGTCTTGCTCCATTTGCTTGTTTCTCGTCCCAGCACAGACGAGCATGTACAAATGAGGCGTGCCACGCTCCAGAGATCAGATCGAGACTCTCTGTGTATGGTACGACCATGTGGTTTGCACACACAAATACAGCGCTGGTTTGTGTTGATACATTGGTTGTTTTGCTGTAGACAGACACATACTGCTTACTAATCCCTTTAAAGCTTTAGCCAGGTTAATCTTGTGGTAAACAATGTGTCTCTAGGCTAGACTGTGCAGTCTGATTTTATGTGCATAATATATGTGTGTGTGTGTGTGTGTGTGTGTGTGTGTGTGTGTGTGTGTGTGTGTGTGTGTGTGTGTGTCCTGTCGAGTGTTCACACCCTGATGCGCTTGCTGTTGTCCTGCAATACCAATTTACTAACAAACCTCCTGTCTGCAGACCATAATCACACAGTTTCACAGCCAGCAAATCATTATCTACACACAGTTAATACAGGCGTGTGTGGTTAGGAGACTATAATACAGGTAGTACGTGTACATAGGACCCCAGGTAGCAACACATTACTTTTGCAAACAAACAGCCGGGCCCTCTGTGTGGCTGCCACAGTGACTGTGCAGTCCTCTGTGAACAGTACTCATTTATTCATCACACCGTGAATAGTAAACAGGAGCGCGGGCGAGATGGGATGATAGCGGACATTCATTTTCTATAAATCGAAACAGAACACAGCAATTATATAGCCGCTAACTCTTTAAATCTCCCTGTGTGTTTCATAAAGCACATCCAGATGACACCAACCAATCTGATTCTGGTGTTTCCTCCTTTATTTGTTACAATCTCAATTCATGTCATAAACAAGGACTCATTCTTCCCTTGTTTTATTCATACAGGCTTTCTTTGCCGTGGATCTGTTGAATTGATTTTATTCAGTGCGCATTAAAAAAAAAGTGGTCATGGTGTGAAAATCTGTTATACAATGTCTCCATGTTATGAATTATAACGACAGGTTCATTTCCAAAACTCTCCAAGTTTTAGTCCAGCCAACTCCCAATGACTGCTGGCATACATCTTGCAAATTTGCAAGATGTGAAATCTGTTTTCAGACTCAGTTTTTCCTGATCCGATGTGAAGTCCCAGGACAGGGATGTCGTATGTGTACGATTGTAAAGCTCTCCGAGGCACATTTTTAATTTGTGATTTTGGGCTAAATATGAGGCTATTTCCTGACTTTGGTAAATTCGAGCTTCTCACAGTGACATCAGTGAATTGAAAGGTTAAGTGAGGCAGCTAAAGGAGGCACCTTAAAGGATCAGTACAATGTCAACATAGTTTAGGACTGTCGTCACTGCCTTCTTGCGTTGTGCATGAACCCAGTGAGCCAAATGGTGTGCATTCAATTGATTGATTACATGTTGGTAATAATTCATTCAAACTTGATTTTTGACAGCCATGGTTCTGACTCGGGTTTGTCCCCATTAAGCGTCATCCAATATGGGATACTCTATGCTCCACAAATCTATCGTCAAAACACCCTCCAACACATCCGCCATGTTATTGTTGCATAAAGCTTTTTGTTGCTTCAGAGAGAGCAGCGCAAAATCTGACAAGTGACTCGAGGCAACGTCAGTTGGTGTTGAACACTACAGGATTGAAAATGAAAGAAAATTGGTGCAGAGAGTTGGAAAGCAGTGAGCTCCCCAGACCTCTGTAGACCTCTCTTCCCCTCTGCCTACAGATCTTTTCTGTCCTTTCTTTGAAAACAGTCTACATTATTCTGTCATTGTTGTAGGAGTACAGGGATCAGTGGAGTACTCTTTTTAACCAAGCTTGGTTTCCGATGTAGTGATGCGTCTCATAGGTACCATGTGGTGTATTAATTAATATAATCGAATAATGTGTGCTCGGTGTGAATCCAGAAGAATTAAACAAAATCCAAGTCAAAATGGGTCGTAAGATTTAAAACTTTCTGTCCTTGCTTTATATTAATAGGTAGAAGTGATTCCACAGAAAAGTCAGAGATATTGCTGATATATATGCACACAGATAGTGTGTCTACAGATCGAGAATATTTTTTGTGTGTGCTTTAATGGACAGGGAGCTTCACAGCCACTTAGAAATGAAATGGTGATGACAGTGTGCTCTAGCAAGCAGCTGAGTACTTGTAAATGACACCGAGGGATTACTAATGAGGCACAGTATTGGAGTTTTGAATAATCCTCTGCCGTGGAATAACTTCAGGTACTGCCTGGTGCAGTGGTGTATAGTAGAAACAAAGTAGAAGTACTTCGTTATTGTACTTAAGTCATCTTTACTTTATTTATATTTCTGTTGCCTTTAACTTTTACTTCACTACATTTTGCAAAGAAAACTGATATTTTTACTTTGATACATTTCCCCTGAAACCTTCGTTACTCGCTGAAAATAAAATCTATCTTTAGAAGAAAAAAAACATCGGGACTGTGGTGGAACACAGACTCACAATATTATGCATTTGCCCTTTACATCCTGTAGTCCAGCGCTCCCAAACCTTTTTTGCACCACGAACCAGTTACGTGAAGACAATATTTTCACATCTCGGGGTGACGGGAGACAACGACACCCGACGTGTGTTCTTTATGTCCAGTCGACTCCGTAACTTAGACCTTTATGTCCTGTCTACTCCTTAACTCATAACCCGCTTCAAAAAGACAGGATGTTGAAGTGGAAGCAGATTTTCAGAGCTTTTTTGGCGATTTTAGGATACTCTGCCTTGGCTTTAATCCAGAACACCGGCAGAGTTGAAACAGACTTTTAAGATTAATTTTTAGGGTAACGTATCATGTAACCTCTTGACATGTGTCAAGATGTTCCATCTGAGGTTACGCACAGATGAATGTAGCCGGTCAATTCAAAATAAAACATCTTTCTGGCCTTGATTATTATAATTTTTTCATTCATTCTTTCTGTGCAGCCTGGGACCCAGGGCCGAATGAGCATACTTATAAACACACTGTTACAACTCCTTCATATAATTTAATTGTTTTTCACAAATATACTACATGTATTATAATTATCTTTCCCTATTATCTTATTTTCTCATAGACCAGCTCATGTCTTGTCTGTTCCTCCTGCCTGGTCTGTCTGCTTCTGTCTGCTCGCAGGCAGCTGCTTAAGCGCTCTGCTTAACGCTCTTATCCAATCAGATTCCACCTCTGTTTCTCTCTATGCCGGTTAAACACATGGTGACGGTCAGCTAGGATGTGCGCCGAACAGCTGATCCACTGAAGGCGTAGGGAGAAAACCAATGGCCCGCCACTGTTTTCCAGTAAGGTATCTTTACTTTTACTCAAGTACGTCTTTTGGGTACTTTATACACCACTTGCCTGGTGTCATGCTAAAGACTATAAAACAATTGAAAATTCATCATCGTATACAGTCCTATGTGATAATCAACATTTGTTATAAATTGTTTTAACTGTAATCTGGAAGGGAGCCTGTGTTGAAAAATTCAAAATTCAAATTTCTATGAAACATCAGGACTAGGCTTTTACCACATGTTACCATTGGTGGTTTCAGTGATTTCCTTTGGAGTTAATTTCCTCTGGAGTTGTGATATTTGTGCCTCTCGCTTTCTTAATAGACATTAGGACTTCATTGCCACTTACAAATGAAATGCCAGAGACATTCTGCCCTAGGAAGCTATAAAGCACTGTGGAACGAAATTACAGCAGTATGACCATATGCTCGATCAAGCTGGGGACCACTGCTGTGTGAGTGACAGTGTGTGATTCTAATGAGGCACAGTGGAATACAGAACGATCAAAAACACGATCAAAATGTGAAAAAAAATACTAATAGTCTGAATATTGACAGTTTCATCAGTCACACTATCTTTAGACTGATGAAGATGAATGAAGGTCCCGGTAGAAGTAAATGAGGCACTGAACTAACTGAGAGAACAAGAAGAAAGAAAACCACAAACTAGTGAAGCAAAGACTCCACAGAAAAAGTTTCTCCAATGGAAACTTCCTACTTTGTTGGCCTGTCATGATATCTCAAAACAATACCGCAATCAGAAGTTAGGTGTTTGAACTGATATTATTCTCAGGATATAGGTCCTCTTTTGCATGAGATCTGCTGTTTGGGAAATTTACAACAAACTTAATAAATGCCAGCAAGCTTTAATCTGAACTGTGACATGCACTCCCACGGTGGACAGCCTCTGGTTTGATTAGGTGATGCAATTACTGATGTGATGGGAATTCTGTGCTTCCTTAACACGGAGTTTCCAGACAATCTTGGCTCGCGCATAGCGGGACTATTAAAGCATTGATGCATTGCAGCAGCCAGCCGGTGGGTTGAGCGAGGAGCCTCTCCAGCTGCAGTTTCTGTCATTATGGCAACGCTCCACACCTCGTCGCACCGCAGAGCACTTATTCCAACACAACAGGGGAAAAGCATCAGCATTATATCAACTGTGCCTGCCACCGCAGAGAGAATAGAGTGTCAAGAGTCACAGAGGAGGAGAAAATGGGCTGATAGACGGCAAGGAGAAGAGGGAGTCGCTGAGGGGAGCTTGTTGTCGACGCTCCGGTGTTCACTCTATTTTCTTTTTCTCTTTCTCTTCCTCTCTCCATCTCTCTCTATCTCATTCTCTCTCCCAGAGCCCTGTAGTTCACCATATCCTCCAGAGGCCGGGGATTATGGGAATCTACGCTTTGTAACTACACTAATCTTCTAAGGGAGAAGGTCAATGGGATGCTAGACAAACAGGAAGTCTGTCTTCTTTCCATACGACCCACTTGCCCATTATCCATTATTTCTTCTTTACTGTCCTCCACTTTCATACAACCCAACCCACACCTCCCAGTATGAGCTCTTATGCAAAATCACAAATATATTGTTTTAAGATATGGTAATTTTAGGTTTATTTCCCTGAAAGGACTCACTTTTCATCCCTTATCAGTCACCTGCTTTAATGTTACTGTATTCAGTGTAGTTTCTTCTATTTGAAGAATATTCCCAGTGGAAAGCAGTTTTGAATGTTTCGGTGAGGAGGAGATAGGGTCATCCGTTCTTTTGTTTCCCTTCAACCTTCTGCATTTCTGACTCAGTCAAAATGCTCTTTCTCCCCTGAAGCTTGTAAAAAACGCTGCAGCTCTGATTCTTACTGGACAAAAAGAGAAGCTCGCGGAAGTATTATCTAACTCTCCAAAGCAGCGTATTATATGAAAGGCAGCAACATAATGAAAGGAACTACTTGACTACTTACCAATCCGTAAAGCATCACCCAGATTGCGTACACAATCAGCACACCCGTAAAAAGCCTAGATATGGATCATCTTTTCAAATAACATTTTTTTAGAGGTATTCCTGTAATGTAAATAATTACCAGCCGCTACAGTGACGCTGGTATTTTTTTCATCTTGTGACTGTATGAGTGAGCCATCAAAATGTTCTCCTGGAGTCACCTACTGTAGCGTGAGCTACCACAGAGGCGGTTTTGAGTACTTTCTGTTTGTCTCTCTCTCTCTCTCTCTCTACAGGCGTGGAGTTAGGTCTTATTTACACAAAATGTAAAGGTGTGAGGTGAAATCTTTAACAACACAAAGTAGTGTGCTGTAGAGACACATGTGCTTGTATTAGCAGTACTGATGTTAAAGTAATGGCACTGTAATATTGGCAGCACTTTGAGCAATCTAGTGTTTCTAGGAGTATTAAAAATAGCAGTACTTAGGTGAACAAAGCACCACTGGTTGTAGTGGAATTGTAATGGCCGTGGTATCAAAGAAGTAGCATCACCAGTAGTCATAGTAACAGAAGCAGCCGTAAAAAGAATAGCAGTATTTTTTTCTTCTTTCATAAATCAAACAGTGTTGTCTAACGGCTCCTCTCTCCTTCCTTTTTGTCTCAGCCTGAGTAATGCATGGTTGAGGTGTGTGGTGGTGGTGGTCTCCCCAGTGGAGCTGAGGCCAGGGTAGCAGCTGTCCCTATCAAGACTCTCCTCAGAGCTGTCACGGCCTGTCTGCTTCTCGGCTAATCACTTCCTACAGGCCTGCAGCATGGGACCACCGCTGCTAATGTCGCGTCACCGACGGGGCCGAGAACATCTCGCAGAATGAGTGTGATGTAGTTTCATATGGTGAGGAGTGTGCGTGCGTGTGTCTGAAAGTGGTGTGTGTGTGTGTGTGTGTGTGTGTGTGTGTGTGTGTGTGTGTGTGTGTGTGTGTGTGTGTGTGTGTGTGTGTGTGTGTGTGTGTGTGTGTGTGTGAGGGGTTGTTTGGTGTGCAGGTGTGTTTAGCCAGCGGCTCAACGGGTGTGCAAATGCCTCAGGTATTGCAACATGGGTCACGCGTTAACACACACACAAACACACACACACACACACACACACACACACACACACACACACACACACAAATACATTACTATAACCACGGCCCCTTGTTTCCCACCTGCCAAAACACATTTGCTACACAAGGAGTTACCCATCTGCGTGTAACAAGCTAATGGCACAGTGTGTCGCACAGTGTGTCACACACCAGCACACATGGTCGTATGAAAATGACCATTTGTAATGACACACACTTCACTCTGGCATGTTCGACTGAGGTATGAAAAAATAAAGCCTGGGAAAATACATCCTCAGCCAAAATAAAATAGAGATTTTTCTATCCTTTCAGCAAAGATATCTTGTTTTTGCCACACAGATGCTGTTCAATGGCTCTGTTGCAGTAGGTTCTGTCTGGCTCTGGGGCGAATACCAGAACCAACTGTCAACAGTGATGATTCATTATCAGTCACTCGAGCCATGCCCGGAGCTTTTTTTTACTGATTTTTCGAAAATGAGGAAGTGAGTTTTAAAAAACTCAAACACTTCTAGATTATCAACCACAGGTCCGATCTAATAAATTTAAACGGCTAAAGTATTGTAAACCTTGTGAGAAGAGAAACGATGGACTACATTTAAAAACAATTATCAAAGTATCACGTATGTAACCGTAGAGACTGTACGAATCTTCCAGTAGTAGGACTTTACTGTTTATAAAGTATTGCGAGAAAGCAACGGCTATTTTTTCTTGAATTTTTCTCTGTGCTTTGAGGTCCTGCAGTCTCGTTGTCCCTCAAACGCATCTGAAAGCGCGTCAGATGATGATGATTATTTAGAAATCATGGACAATAGGGGCTGGTCATCATATCAAGGTCATATTAGCTGTAGAACACCTGTAGAAGCTGATGAGGTTAATAACTATATTTCCCCTCTGAGATCATAGAGGCTATCCTGAATTTGAATATTGATGGGTGTAATAACAGTAGTGTAAGATCCAGGGAAATAGACAACAAGCAAAAAGAGGATTTAAAGAGATAAAGGTGGTTCAGGCTTCTGGCAATAAAACACATGAAATGTGTCAGTCAAATTGGAAATGAAAGTGAGTTACTGTTGTTGTGCACTTTACTCTAAACATGTATGGCTTCATTATAGAGGCCACATGAAGGCCTAAATTGTGTCTTAAATGTATAATAATGAGACACCTGAAAACATAGATTGCTGTGACCTAAACAAACAGCAAGGTTTTGGTCATATTCGCTTGCTAACTGTCAAGCAGGCAAAAGCAGAGTTAATGTTAATGGCAGATGATTGGCTACCACTAACAACCATCAGCATTAGTAAATGCTGATGACAGCTTCTTGTCGATGATGTTATACTTTTCAGCACATCAAATATATCAAAAGTGTGTGAACAGATGCGCATTACACCCATGTGTGGTTGTTGCACATCTCATTCCAAAATAATGGGCACCAACACCAAACAGCCTCCACCCCTTTTGGAAGGCATTCCACAAGATGTGGGAGTCTAGCTGCAAGGATTAGCTTCCTTTCAGCCACAAAAGCATTAGTGTGGTTGGCCACCGATGTTGGGATAAGGCATTGCTCACAGCTGACGTTCCAATTAATCCTAAAATGATCAGTGAGGTTAAGGTCAAGGCAAGATGGGAAAATCATATCTTCAGGGATCTCTCTTTGTACGCAGGGGCATTGTCAAGTTGGATAGAAAAGAGCTTCCCTAATCTTGACGAAAAGCTCAGTGTTGTCTAAAACCTGCCCAAGGCCTTAAGATGTTGAATATGGCCAATAGACTGCAAATGAGAAAACAAATGAGAAAGACAGACTCGTTGACATATGTACAATAAGGAGAGGCGCAAACACAAAGAGGCAGACAAAAGGTTAAAATGTAGAATGAGACCGACGAAGACGAGGGTAAACAAACAATCATGGAGATGGACAGGCTGAGATATGAATAAGAAGCGAGACAGGAGGCGTGACGGAGCAGCGAGGCATGTAAAGGCAACTGGTGCCGCCGCGCTGCTCCTTTGCCCCTGCAGCGCATGGAGCAAAATAAAGCTGGAAAGAGGGAGGCTGGGGACCGAGACGAGAGAGGAAAGCCGGGTATGATTGACTAGAGCAAAATGAGAAGACATGAAAGGAGAAGGAGAGACGAGAGAAGGAAGGCGAGGAAGAGGGAGGATGGGGAGAAGGGAGAGGCTCGCCAAAAATGTGCCAGATAAACAAGAGAATGTCAGTGACTACATTTAATCCACTGCGTGACTGCAGCATTTAACAAAGTCCCTGCACGATTTTGTTTGTGTGTGCGCACGCCAAACCTGTGTTCATGTGTGTGCACCTCTGTGATTGTGCCTGGGTTCCTAAAGCTTCTGTGTGCACTTTTGCTTCTGTGTGAGTGCATATAGACTTTTGTGTGGCCGCATATATTGAGATATAGGCCCAACACATCTGCCACTGTGCCCTCGCCTTCGAGAGTGCGCCCTCTAACAAGCTGAACATTTGTCAACAAAGCCAGGAAGCAGTTGTTGTTTGCCAGCAAGAAAGGAGAAGCCTGCAGCGGCAGCCTACAGACACACTGCCAGATATTGCATAAGCAAGGTGCGTGCGTGCGTGTGTGCGTGCGTGCATGTGTACGTGTGGTGTGTGTCAGTAGCCCCACCACCACTTGATTTGGCTTGTTAGTGCTACTTCTGGGGGTTATAAGAGCCATCCAGTCATTGTAGCAGATTCATGCAGGCCATTAATGCAGAGCTCATTTAAAATGGAGCCAGCTCAGCGGACCGCTCTCGTATGTTTTTCTTTTTTACTCATGTTTGCTCTGTGGCCATGTGATCTTTTGACTTATGTGATTTATGGGGCTGGCATTGGTTTTTCCTAAAGTGGTGGTGACTGCATGGCTTAGTGGTTTCTAACCAGTGGTCCTGGCCCCCATCCCAGTCATTTCAAAAACATTTTGGAACAAAATGAATAACAAGTATTATTTGGGGGATGTACAGATAACACTATAACGTCATGAACATAACTATTCTTACATGACAAACTACAAAATTATCATTTTAAGGATATGTGCAACATAATGGAATTTACTTGCCAAACATCTGGAAGCTTGGGCACTGAATTCATGCAGCAAAGCCAGTAGTAAAAACAAAAAAAGGGTTAGATGTGTGGAAAAAATGTTTCCACTGCATCAATACAAAAAAACAAACTACAGTATTGCATTCAAATAACACTGCAACTCACACCTACTGAGTCCCACATATTTCAGTGAAACAAGTATTACTAGAGAAAAGTATGTAATATTTTTTTCAAATCGCGATATTTTAAGGGAAAATAAGCCATGTTTTTAAAAACAGTATCTTTGAGAGAAACTATTACTCTACGCTATTAAGACATATCATGGTAGCTGCCTTGACACATTGATCTCTGCACTGTTGGCAGCCTCTCAGGTTTTATTGGCAGCTACTGTATCTCAGTTATGTAATGAGACTTCATTTAATGTTTGGACATTTTTAAATAAAAAAAACATCACAAAACACAACACATTTTTGTGAAAAAAAGACATTTACAGAAAAACAAAGAGCTGCAACTATCTTGGAAAGCCAAAAGAGGTTTAATTTATTGCAGCACTTCAATACAGTTAAGTAAGTGTCCGATTGATTGATGAATTGATTACTTATGGTTAGTTTTGTATTTGCTATAGCATCCAAGTGGTGCACAGGTAGAGCTAAGCACATATAGTGTATATTTTATGGCAGTGTCTATTTTATAGCAGCAATCAAATTTGGGATAGATTATATCAGAGAATATGGATTATTCTGTCGCTTCATAAAATCTTATGCAAACTAATTTAAAAAAGTCCCAAACTCTTCCTCACTACTGATCTTTCCAGATTCCTACCAGTCAGTGAGCAAAGATGAAGAAACAAAATGAATCAAAAAAGCCAGAAGGAAATGCAAGAAGTTGAAAGGATGGGATGGATGAAAGGAGACAGGAGGTGGAGTAGAAAATTGCACCAAGATGAGAAATGGCAAGCATTGACAAATGATTGCTCTGACTATTGCCGTGTCTCAGATGGAAGGCAAATTATCAAAATCTAGTTAAATCTTATGAAACATAAACTAGCCTGTGAGAGAGTACAAAATACTGCAACATGCTGTAATAGATTTGAACACACAGTGATCAGAACATGAAGTATAGTCCTTCATTTATGCGTTTGCTGATAAGGTTGCATCGCTTCCAGAGAGAGATAGCGCCACCTTGGCTTAACCCCAATTACCAGGAGTGATCTCTAATTAGTTTTGTCCAACAAGGCTCAGACAAAACGTATTCCGCTTATTCGGCATGTGTAAGTTTGACTCTGCGTTTGTGTTTGCATGGAAATGTAGCATATGCTTCTTTTAAAAAGTTAACAAAAGTTACAACAATTCAGAAACTGTAGGTCAAATAAACAGCTGGAAGCAGCTTTGATCCCACTATCTCCAGCAGCCACCACACTGAAGTGTTCAGTACACCCACATCATTCAAAATAGGGGATGTCCTGTGCTAGAAACGCCCATTCAGCCTTATCACGAAATGTCTCTCTCACACACAGGACCAGCAAAACAAGTGCGCCTCCTAGCGGTGACTAACTTTGTGTGCCCGTGCACGTGAACGCTGACCCACTGTGATAATTAAAGCCAAGGTGTCACTTACGGTAGAAGACGTATTCTGTGTAGCTTGACCAGATCTTGTCCTCTGTGTGCTGGTTGACAAACGAGGCTGTGACTGACGAGTTGCAGGCCACCATTTGGAAACCACACTCCGACAGCATGTCAAAAGACCTCTCCAGGTGCTTGAACTTGAGGTAAAACCTGGAGGTGTACCGATCCGGGGTCCTGTCCGGATCCCGACTCTCGTTCAGGGTCTCCCCGAAAACTTCTTTGGCGAGGGCCACCCGACCGCATATCAGTATCCGAGGCACCCTCCTAAACTTGGCGTCCGTCTGGGTCTCTCGGCCCATGGTGCACGACCCCCGGTACCCCACCGTAATGAAGCCGCTCTTTCTGTCCGCGGGGACAAGAGAGGAGGGCGGACACTGTCGGTGATCACTGCCCTGGGACCCATCTTCATAGTCGCTGTGGAAGTAGTCGTCCGGGCTGTGCTTGATATCGTCAGGGGTCAGGAGCTTCACTAAGTCGGGCAATTGGAAATATTCCGCCTCTTTCCTGAGCCTCCCTTTCTCCGGGAAGTGGTCCGGGAGAACGACTTGCCTGTCTCGGAGGTAGTCCAACACATACCGGAATAGAAAACCGTCTCGGTCGATGAAATAACGGCCCTTGGGGTCTCGCGCCAAGTCATTAGATGCATCTTTTTTAGAAGAGAATAGCTTGCCGAGTAATGAATTCGGCGTCCCCACCAAAGTTGAGTGACGCGTGTAATAAACCTGGCCCCCGACGTTTAATTCAACAACATCTGGGAAACTGTTCTGAACCGACGCTTGCTCTTTGGTGTTAGTCCTACAGTTCCCACTCAGCGCCATCGTTTCCGTCATGAATAGCTCGAAACAGGCTACACACCCAATACAGCAAGTATCAAAAAAGGAGCCGCAAAAAAAAACCGATGGCTCAGGATGTTAAAAGTTCCTCAGCTATGTCCTCGGTTATTTTGTGTTGATTCGGGGCCTCCAACTTCACCCTACAACAATCTGAATATACATTCTTCATCGATCCATAGCCATTATCACCTACCGGTCTTTTGCAGTTGTCGAAAATTAGAGGGTCGGGGTGGCAGTCCAGGGCGTCCCCCTGTGAATGTTAAATTAAAAGAAGGCTGAGATAGATGAGAAAGAGAGAGGAAATGTATCCGGGCGCATCAAAGCCTTGCTTCAGAGGCAAATGTAAAAGCATTACAGGGTGGGGGGTCGGGGTGGACCGGTGGAGGCTGTAACGCCTTAGCACCGAATGAAGAAGTCCTACTTAATAGACAAATATAAATGCTTCTGCACACACACACACACACACACACACACACACGCACACACACGCACACACACACACGCACACACACACAGCCAGAGCAGAAGAACTGGGCAAACGAGAAAAGTCCAAGAACTTAGGACATGATCCACACTGGAGAAGGTGCTGATGTGCTGTCACTTTTCTCTTCAACTTCCCTCGATCACCAGCTGTTTATTCCGGGCTTTGCAGACGAGCGGGAGGAGGCAGAATCCCGTTCAGTGGCAGAAACTTCGCAGGGATTGCACACGCAACAATCGGGAGTCTTGTAATGGTTTAGTCTGTAGCCTGTCACTACAAATGTGTCGTCTGATCCGGACTGAATTGAATTAAGTCCCCTCCTCGAGAAAACGTATCGTATTTGCTGTCTTTAAGAGGTGTTAAAAAAAGAAGAAAATAAATCTCTTTTTTCTTTCTTTCTCCACAGCAGCGGAGAGGACCGACCCGCTGCTGGCTGCCTTTACCCGGAGCTGTCCGCGGTGCTGAAACAAGCATCCCGCCCCCCCCACACATCACCCTCCCATACTACCCTCCCCTCCCCTACAGAGCTGGGTGGTGTCTTCACGGCTGCTCACACACACACACACACACACACACACACACACACACACACACACACAGATACACACGCACACACGCACGCACACACACACAGATACACACGCACACACGCACGCACACACACACACACATACACACATACACACACACACAAGCTTCTAAAGGCTTATGGAGCGATGCGAGGTGGCTGGGTGGGAAAAACAAAAGTCTCTAAATCATCGCAAAGAACCACTGAACAGAAAAGCAGTTATATTATCAGAAAAGACCTACATCACACGCAGGTATACACATGTACACTGTTTAATTTTGCCCCTCACTACCTACATTTGTTGAATGATCCTGTTTAAAAAACTAAGTTTTAGGCAATAACAGCGATATCTGTGCATAGTCGTGGAAGCGCTGCATCAATCTTGGTGCCAAATAAGCTAAATGCCCACAGTGCTGTAATTTGACCCCCAGCTGGAATCTATTTGCATAACATTTAGTCTGAATACCTAAATACAGGACATATTTTGATTTCCACGGTACACACATTTTTTTTACTGTTCCCAGTTTTCCATTTTGATTGCAACATGTTCGTAGTTTCAATTTTTGAGCCCTTTTACACATTAAAATACTATCTTCAAGACCCAGATAAATGGCTGTAACTGGCAGTGAGCTGAAACATTATGTGATGACTTTGTCTTGGCTTTGTAAGGTGAGCAACAGTGCCTCCCTCTGTTTGCGTTGCGACAAAGTCAGGCTTCCTTTTTCAGCACCACAGACACATCCTCAGACAGAAAAGTGACGTAATTAGTGCATGATAGCATAAATATATTTGTGTGACTATAGATTGCTATTTTCCTGCTACGTCATGCTTCACATCCACACAACAAGTAAAGAAACAATACAAACACACATCGAGGACATGAGACAAAAGAGACCAGAATATCTTTATTTAACTGGTACAGGACACTCTGAATTCGATTTTTACATAATTCAGTTTGTAATCAATCAAAAACAAGACAACTAGCTCAGTAATAGTGTAATCTGTGGTCTCATAAACATACACCATCTGCTCCAACTGCAGGGCAAAATCAGGGCTTGTAAAATAGTATGTCAAAATATAAAATATATACGAAGTCTTCTACCTGTGTGCTGCTTTTATTTTCCTTTGGTGTCCACTTTAACCAACCTTGCCTTGAGCAAAACTGATTTTTTTTTGCCATTCCTTCACTAAATGTGTTCTACCTCCGAGGAAATTAATTTTTCTTTCTATTTTAAATTCAGATTTTAGTCTGTTTACCTTTCTGTGCACTGTAGTTTACAAAAGCAGAGCCACTTTGTTGTTCTTGCTCAGAGGCACTTCAGCAATATTGGGCACCACTTGGGGGAAATCAGCAAGCAAGACCTCAACTACAAGCAGCCCTCCCTGTATGTAACCAGAATTATAAACAACATTTTGTCACGGTTCAGCGCCACACTTTTCTTTAAGTTATTTTCATCCTGTCTGCCTGTCTGTGTACTAACTGTCCTGTCATTTCAGATCCTGCTGCACGCCCCCTTCATCAGTCACTCCCTCCTCGTCAGCCCTCATTCCTTGCACCTGGCCCATCGCTGTCTCACCTGTAGCACATCCCCTCATTAGTCTTCACTACTTAGGTCCCCTCACTTGCACTTGTCCCCTGCCAGATTGTCTTGTGATTTTGAACCTGGCTCTCCCTGTGTGTTACCGGTTCAGTAAAATAATTATATTCTTATCTCTGTCTTCCGGAGTCGTGCTTTTGGGTCCTTGCGTAATCGGACCGTTACACATTTTCCCTCTGAGCCAACATGTGTTCACAATGTTTCTGATCACACTGGACACATGTTTAGAAAATACCAGCTATTTTAAAAAGCCAAACATGCCTTCTGAAATCCCTGACTTTTCAATTTGAAGTTGATTCATTTATTTAACATTGGCCATGCACAACGCCAGCATAAGTTGTATAGCTAATTTGCATTTGTGGTCCTCGGGCATTGACACTCTGATTCTAAATGCAATAATTAATAGTAAATGGGGGAACTACTGATGCCTGTACCTGCTATGTGGTGTCATGGTGTTCAAAGGAATGTGAAAAGGCAGGAAAAACAACGTGTGGTGATTCAGAAGTTTCAGCTCAGTAGGAGACCCATCAACACATCATTAAAAACAATATGTAGCATATCTGTTGTATAATATTATATATTAGTGATATAAAGGTGGTAGGGTCAGCCAGTATATTAATATTGATAGTATTTCTTGGCTCAAATTCCATTACAATTTGAGACAATTAACCTCTGAACACCCAAATCAATTGTTGACTAGACAGAGAGAGAGCATTTACCCGGAAGCACAAGGTTATGTATTGCCATTGTACAACAGGGTTGTGCCATACAAAAAGCAGAACATCACTATATGTGGAGGGTGGATCTGTTGCCTCATGTGCTAACTGGTAAGGGTCCAGGCTGGCTGCGATGTTGTTGTTTTCTGATGTGCTGGAGACCTAGTTTCTCAAAGCACTTCAACATGAAAGGGGTTGTGGGGGTCACAGGGCTGACAGACTGACAGTGGTCAGTTCTTTGGAGGCGGGAAGACTTCACAACGCACTCTTTGTTGAGGAGATCAAAGTGAGCACAAAAGGTGTTCGGCTCATCTGGCAACTTGGCCTCACAAATGATGGGGCGCTCCAGCTTTTGTAGCCTGTGACATTCTGGATCTCCTGCCACATATCTTGAATGTTGGTATCTTCATCATGAATACATGTAGCCACTATACAACGCTCCCAGATGCGCTGCTATTTACATCCCATATGACTGACCACCTTTAAGGACTTAGACCTGTTTTGCCCGACACATTTCATTCTTACTCCACTTTCTCAGTCCCCAGACGCGCTCTTAGTTTAATGGTAGCAAAGCTTTCAAAGAAGAAAAGGCAACACACCCAGCAGGGCCATCACCAAAGACAAAGACATATTCCTCCATGGGTTTTGTTCTCTGCATGCATTTCAACATTGACAAAGTAAATGGTTATTTGTAAAGACATTTTAGAAAATCTGAGTTCCCATTTGTTCAGTCAGTGAATAGAATCCCAGCGCCATTTACATCAAAAAGGCTGTGACGTTTATTTTAGTTTCTTGTTGTTTGAAAAACATTTCACTTCCAGATTAGCCAATCAAAATATAGGATGAAATATTTACTCCACGAGCACAGCGGGAACATTAATATTGTATCAGGGGTTTTTTCCCAAGAGAGAGATGCAATATCAGAGAGATTTTTAATTTTAATTTGCAAAATAAATCTACTTCTTCCACTGCAAGTAAAAGCACGAGCCCTTGGCTTCCTTGACACAGATCAAATCGCAACATATTCATTTTCTTCCTGTGCAGGGGAGAGAAAACTAGTAAAGGGAATTTTCAGGCTGGTCACAGATGGTTGAAATAAACAGAATACTACTGCCACTTCCATCTCTCATTACAGCCACACTGAATTATGCCAGGCCTAGATGGGAAATCTGCTAGTACAGCAGGCAGACATTCAATGCATAAATTCAGTTGACTCAGAGAGTATTTACTAAAAGGACTTAGCTATCCCTCAAACTTGGATGTTTGTTGTTTCTTATTTAAACTTGGTAAGCTGTTTATGATTTTCAAAACTTTCAACAGGTAGCAACTTTAAATGTCAGTTTAGAATTTTGTTTAAAAAAAAAAGTATACAGGGGAAAAGTCTGTTGAAAATGAGAGAATCCACCAAACCAATCAGAGGAGAGGGGGACTAAGGCTGAATATGGTGTTTGTCAGCTGGCATATAGTATTTGGGGAAAGTGATTATAGATGTCATGGAAACGTTGCTCAGAGCAATATGTCAACATGTGTATGTTTAATTCCTCAGTGCGTGTGTGCGTACATGGGAGAGAGAGAGAGAGACAACATCAACACACGTACACACACACACACAACATCAAAACACACTTCCACCGTCTCTCACAAACACACACACAGAGAAAGGGTTAGTTGTTAATTGTTTTCTGCTCTTTTCTTGAATTTATGAATTGCACCTTTCTCTATTGTCTCATTATTACTTCACAAAAGCATATACACAATAAAGCAATATTTTTTTTTTTTTTTTTTAAATACCATGGCATCAAACCTAGCAGTCATCAGTTATACATGTATGCTATTTATTTTACTTTACACATATTTTCTTTTAGGAGACACTCCTTGGTTTTGTATGGTGTGAGCTAAACACAAGAAAAAGGTCAGTGGGGGCCTGAAGGTTAGAAGTAGAATGCCAGGCTGTGAGTTCCTTCTATTGAGCAATGTTCTCAACCCCTCCTACCCGAGTCAACCCTGTCTCCTAAAAATTACGTTCCCCGAGAACTAATACGCATTCCCAATTACGTTTGATCAGAAACGTATCTCCTCCCTGATTATGTTTGTGTTTGACGTATTACACATACGTTGATTATACACGTATAGGTTTATTAAACACATATGTTGATTATACACGTATTTTTGTTTTATTGTTTTTATGTTTGTGTTAGACGTATTACAAATACGTTTACAATCGTGTGTTTGTGTTATTGTTTTCTTGCTTTATTTAAGCATATTTTAATTTTTAAACTCTGCGGAGAAAAAAGAAAAGAGGGGCGGGGTGAGGCCAGTGACAGCCGGCCGGTTCTCACTGGCCGGCTGGGGCTGGGCGCCGGCCGCACCGGGAGGCGAAGACTGTTTGCCCGCCGTTGTTAGGCCGGTCCAGGCATCTTAACTGTAACAGTACGTTGTGTTTGACATATTACAATATTTCTGTAAGACCAGTACAGTTAAGATGTTTGGATGTGGTCAGAAATGTTCTGAACACATTCATATCAGTTAGTATTTTGAAAACCGGATGTTGGGTCCCGTGACTCCTTCCGCCCGTTTGAATATTTTTTTCTTCTGCACTTCTTCTGTACTTGATGTGACCACAGAGATCCGAGTGTCTGCTGATGATCGCAGTGGTTTACTGCACTAGATGGAGTTTATCACACACTTTGGGCTGCATTCACAAACAACCCGACTCAGAGAAGACCGGAGCCGGCGCGAAGGAGGCTGTTACCGACGGCCTGACGGCGACGCCAAACGTCTGAAGACCGAGCCCCGGTGCAAGCAGTCTGAAGACCGGCCTAACAACGGCGGGCAAACGGTCTTCGCCTCCTGGTGCGGCCGACTCTCGGGCTCCCGGTGTGGCCAGCGCCCGGCCCGGGCCGGCCGGCTCTCACTGGCCGGCTGTCACTGGCCTCACCCCGCCCCTGTTTTCTTTTTTCTCCACAGAGTTTAAAAATTAAAATATGCTTAAATAAAGCAAGAAAACAATGACACAAACACACGATTATAAACATAGTTGTAATACGTCAAACACAGACATAAAAACAATAAAACAAAAATATGTGTATAATCAACATACCTGTTTAATCAACGTATGTGTAATACGTCAAACACAAACATAATCAGGGAGGAGATACGTTTCTGATCAAACGTAATTGGGAATGCGTATTAGTTCTGGGGGAACGTAATTTTTAGGAGACAGGGTTGCCCGAGTGGAGCGTTCAAATCAGACTGGAGTTGTACTGGGCAGCTTACAGATGCGAATGTACATTAGTGTGACAGGTAGATACTTTCCACATAGCTTTTAGTGAGTCAGCGCTTTGTATTTCAAAGCAGATACAGTTCAGCAAATCTGTGGTAATAATTTAGGAAGTCCATGAGTGAACATGACATGACGTCTTTCTTTAAAACCTTTTTTTCATCATTTATTCATTCATTAATTTTTGGCGTGAAACAAAAAATACCCTTCTGATGCTCATTCACCCTGAGATCACCTTAGCAGGCTGGTGACTGGACTGAACCCCGACTGAGCAGGTACACTACAACACCTCCGGCTACTAATGCAATGAGTCATCAACCTCAAATGTGTTTTCAAAGACTGCTCAGCAAGGTTTTCAGCTTATTATAGAAGTCTGCCAATGAACTCATAATTATTAAGAAACTTTTTGTCTCTGCAGAGTTCATCTTCAAACATAAACTCCATAAAGTCCTTGTGGGAATCAGCAACAAGTCCCAATGCCCCAGATTTGGTATCAAAACAAGATATTTTTAGCTGATTCAAGCAAACAGTGCAGCTTTTTACCCCTTTCACTCAGATGTGCTACATGAATCGGTTGAACTGATGAAGTAGATTTAGTTGCTACACTTCATCAAATCTCAAATGATGGCAGTGAATATTATGATTGACAAACAGTTTCTTGTCGAAAGTTATTTCTTCTGTGGCTCAAAACACGATCTAAACGTCAAGCAGCGCGACACACTCTGGGCCTATGTATTGTGTTGTTACAGTGCGATGTTTTCTTGGGTAGAGTAGTAAAATTACAATATCTCTGGATTTCTGCCCAAACCAGCAGTTCAAAAAAAATAGTTTCTTCTTGCTTTGTGTAGCTTTGCTGGCCCTCAATCTCCTCCTCATTCACTTTCTGCACAGGCCAAGGCAGCTTTCTCTGGTAAACTAGGTCCACTGCTCTCCCTGGAGACAAGGCTATTTAACAGAAAGCCCACGAAACATTAAGGGTTTTGGCAGCCAGAGCAGAGAAGAGTGGTGAGGGACGGACAAGCGACTCCTGGAGCCAGGATAAGTATAAGCCTGTAAGACACCACAGAGATCCGGGAGTTGAACGTCTCAGCTTGTCTTCTGGCCAGCAACACAGCAGCAGAGCTGTCATCCCACTCACTAACACTGACTCTTCAGGTGTGTGTGTGTGTGTGTATGTGTGTGTGTGTGTGTGTGAGTGTGTGTGTGTGTGTGTGTGTGTGTGTGTGTGTGTGTGTGTGTGTGTGTGTGTGTGTTGTTGCGTACTGGGTAAAGCATCAAGACACAGGGTTTATCTTTGGAGTCTATAGTCTACACAGGGAAAGCAGGGAAATGTTGATCCAAAGCTATTTTGGATGCATCCAGCTGAGCTGGGAGTTACCCTTGTGTTTATATGTGACTTTTAGCATGTGGAGCTGACAGCCAAGGCGACGTTATATGATGATGCTAAATTAAGCCCAGGCCATTTCTCTCATGCTTTTGATTTGTTATGGGCTGAGACCCGATTGATGACTGAAATTGACTTTCGGTGTTTACATATTTTCTTGGAGGACAGTAGAAACAAATGTTGTTCATCTTTGAATTAAGTATTGTGTCCAGTGTGTTACTCAGATAAATAATTATGTTCTTTTGTTTACACATTGCTTGATTTAAATGTTCTATTTGGTTATTCTTGTTTTGTGGTGCTATATATATAGTGGACTTGTTTACTGATAGACAATTATACTACAAGATCCCTAAAAAGCGACCGATAATGTATCCATCCACCAAATATCTAAACCTCCTGTCCTGTCAAGTGTTGCAAGGGCCAGGAGCCTTACGCCTCGGTTTTACTCCCAGAATGCACTGGGTCAAAGGCTGGGTAACTTCAGGTCTATACTGTGTCACAGGCACAACTGATAAAGCTGTGAAGTAAAGTCCCTTTACTTCATGCTTTTTATTTATCAGGCACATAGTCAGTATCAGTCAGTGTGTGTGGGCTCACAGCTCTTGAGTCACAAGTAATTGTGTGAAATGATTGCAATGCCCATGGCTCATGGATTGTAAGGCAACAATCAGTTATTTGGAGTTTAGGGGTTAGTGTATCAGACCGATTTATACTTCCCTCTGCAACTTGCGATTTAAGTAAAAAGACAAACGTGGATTTTAGAAATAAAATAGAACTGGTCAATAAGCAAACAAAATCTTTATTTCCACATGGAGACAAACAATAATGTATCTCAAAAGTGATAACTGCCAGACTGAAAGTTCCTCTCCACTTTTGCTAGAAGGAAAATAGCTTATTTGCACACAGAGATGATCAAATTGGTACGCAGTGTTAAAACCAGTAGGTTTGGTGTGTATCTTAGTACAGTAGCTGGCGTTTGATTCAATTTGCACCATGTGGGACTCAGAAAGCAGTTGGCCAGGATCAAGTTGTGGGTGTAGTGAAAGGATGGGAGGGGGCGGAGGAACTGACAATTTCACAGTGGAGGGGAAAAAATCTCTGTTCGCTTGTTAAAAAAAAAGACATCCATTTAAGAGTGTGTAAGTACTGACTCATATGTGGATTGTATCAGACCCAGATAAGCCTTGATTAGCATGCACAGAGTAACCATTCAGTCAGATCCATGTCAGATCGTATAAACTCACTGGACAATAAACCCGGAAGGTGAAATGTCATTTGCAGCATTTTGTGGTTTTCAGTAATGTGTCACCAAACCGTATTGAAATATAACACCGTGTACATGCTTTCATTTTAATATAGAGCTGCAGGATTCATTTAACAGCATGAAAACACAATAACTTGAACTTGTTTGTGTTGCAAATGTGGTGAGGGCGTTAATTTGACGTGTTGCCGGTATCTGTCATTCAGCCTTGATTTGGGGATGTAAACAATCTCTGTGTATGGGAGACACAGACTGCTCTCTGTTTATGCTTAAACATTTGAAAATAAGTCAACCAGCTTGTAATACATCTCAAATGGTTTCAAATTTGTATTATTTCATATTAGAAATCTACCTTCATAATCTAAATTTTGACCTAAACAAAACTTGAAACAGATGAATAGATCACCTCCCATCGGCAGCCCTTTTCCTGTTGAGGAAGAATTAGACGTTAAAAGATAAAGAGTAAGATTAAGAAACCTAAGGCCACTCCTTGGTGGTGCACAGCGCAGCGGAGTTATTCAAGCCTAAAGGGATCTTGACCCTGTTGATTTGGCAAACCATGCAGATGAGATGTTGCTAAGCATCTTCTCTCCCTCTGCCAGCGTAAAGGCCATGTGGGAACACTGTGGAGGGGTAGATAGCTCTGCTATTTACTGCCACAGTCAGCTCTCCTTCCGTGTGTTTTTCTCTCTCTCTCTCTCTCTCTCCCTCTCTCTCTCTCTCTCTCTCTGCCTCTCTCTCTCTCTAGTATTTTTCCATGCTTCACTCTCTGCCTCTTGGGATTAAAGGGTGACTTCCATAGGTCCTCAAAGTGTGAAAAATCTCTCGATGGAGACAAATCTCTAAAAGCCCTTAGAACTGTAAACCCCCTTTAAAGGTGTAGTGTCCAACTTTACTCTTCAGCTAATACCATCAGCCATTTGCTGTTAATGCTTTAAGGGTGTTCAAATGCAAATGTGTTGCTGAAGTACAGGAAATACATATACTCTCCTTACATATACTCATAGAATGTAAATGCACACCTCTCTCCATCATCCTTCTATCTTCGACAGCATTCTCATACTGAGATGCAATCGAGTATAAAGGGTGAAGACTGAAGTGCGCAATCAAGAACAGCATGGAGCGCTCTGCACACACAGGGAGATGAATAATTTCTGTCAGTATGGAGAAAGTGAAGGCGACAGATAGTGAGTAGGCCTAGAGGATGTATAATTGAATGTGTGGTGGGTCTCTGTTCTCTCCTGTCATCAGTAATTTCATCAGGATAGCAGGACATCCAGTGGGGAGTCGCCCCAAACAAAGTATGACAGGAATTACAATCCTTGGCTAAGGCTGCAGCTACATTTGCAGTTTGACATATAACTCACTAACTGTGCATGTCACGAGTTGCTGAACAGTTTTGTATGCATTGTTTTTACCCAACGTTAAAGGGCAGACCACCCCAAATATTGTAATAATCAATTATTTTCAAGGTTCTTTGCATTTGTAGGCGTATTTCCTTGTTATATCTAATTCTCGTTGATAATGTGACATCTTGGATATTGCCAATACAGCTCGTGTTTATTGGCAGGATATTTTCCAGCCATCTACAACAAAAATGGTTAACTTTAGGTTTTGTGTCGGTTCCACAGAATCAGAATGACTTCAGAGTGGCGTTCAACAGTTATATAGAAAGAAATCCATCAATACAGGACATTTATTTATTTCTACATTGACACTCGCTTCAATAATGCAACAATGCAACAGAGCCTCGTGAAACACTGGTATTAATTCTCTACTGATAAGAGAAGAAAAGACAGCTGAAGGCAATAAGATCATACCTGTTCTCAAAGGATTGTCAAAGGTAATTCCGGGAAATATAGGATGAAGCAGAAATGGAGAAGGCAGTTTGAGGGGAAGTGGGTCTATAAACACAAAAGAAATTGCCACACTTCATCATAACTTCTGAAACTTCTGAAATGTGTTAAGCATCATAAAGTGATAACATAAAACCATGTGAGAGCATCTGAGGGAGGATGTGTTGGCACTTAGTGGCCAGACTGATGATCAGATAATGTAAGTTGGCAATTCCACTGGAGTCCCAAAAGAAATATCTGCCTCTTAGTCTTGGACCCACTCTTACCTCTGTCATGCCATTAGTTTCAGTTTGACGGTAAAGAATACACTTGAGGACGAGAGGTGAGCTTTTCGATGGAGAGTTTTACAAGTAGACGGACAATATTGGCCTTTTGTCAGCCTGTTTAGAGTGATTCAGCATTCATTTATGTAATTGAGTGTGCGTGAACATGTGATATTATTATCCCTATTATTATTTATAGCAATAGTAGTACTCTACAGTAGATGCACTTGTGAATTTTGGAGTATTTTCAATCATTATGAATATTAAACACTTTGAAAACTGGGGGTTTGAATATATTAATATATTGGAACAAAATATTGCTTCTTAGCAGCTCTTCAAAATCAGGAATCAAAGCAATCTGTCTCGCATTACTCTAACTAGACAAAAGTGCATACTATAGATTATAAAACTGTTTCACATACTGTAAATGTTTTGCTTCTGAGTCTATATTTTATTCAAATAAACACATGCACCAATAAATATGTGTCAGTTCTAATATTGACACAAACGTGATGCTTTATGATGGAGGGTACTGTGGAGTTTTGCCATCCTTCTTCTTCTTATCTGCCTCTGGTTGGCATTAGGGACAGCACCAGTCAACCCACGAGTGTTCTACATGTCAAAACAGATTTAGAGGCTTCTAAATAAGTCTCATATAAACAGTAGCGTGGCCTTGGCTCTCCTTCTTCTTCCATCCCACCCTAACAGCCACTCTGCCAAGTTTCCAGTTCCCTTAACTTTTGTTACAAAGTCTGGCTGTACTCATTCTATTCCCTGCAAGATAAGTCATGCCGGACATAAATTGGCTTTGGCCCAGTGGGTCAATGCTACAGTATTTTGTTATTGCAGATCAAATGAAAGAAATTCAATAGGTTTTTCCCACTTGACAGCATCTAGGGGGTTGTTATTTATAGCTTTTCAAAAGCGCAGAATCAACATTTTACAATTATAATCTCTTGTCATTAAAGTTCTTGACGCAAATATCAATTGAGATTGATGTTAGCATCAAGGTTGATGACAGGATCAATTTGTTTGGATAGAGAACAAGTGTTTCCTGATTTCTTACCAAAATAGTCTTAAATTCAAGCAATTGCACCCTAATATGTTCAAATGCTTTAGTATCACCAGTATAGTCGTTGGATACGAGAATGAGATGTATTTTCATATTGACTATAATATTGTTAGAAACTGTTAAATCTTGAGTGGGTGGAAAGCTCCTTTTGGAGCAAACAAACTTCACAAACTCTTCATCTGCTGATTGTTATTTTAGTTCTCATGTAGCTCACTCACACAGAGACAAGAAAGCTGCTTCAGAGAAAGGACCCTGCAAGCACCAGACTTGCCTACTAATGTATGATCTGTGCAGCTGTCATATCAATGGGGTGGCAGGAAATTGAATTAGATGAATTAAAGGATTTATTGTATCTTATAAATGTCCTGAGGAAATGTGTGCATCCATTTCTGCTAAACATAGACGTGTGTGTGCGTGTATTGGTTTTGCGTTCATTCACATGTTCAGTATGTTGTGTGAACAAGGAGAAGAAGGATCTCCCATCTGCATCATGTTTTTGTCCAGAAGAACGTATGATGAAATAGCTTGATCCCTTGCTTTTCCCCCTCTCCTATAGTCATGAGAGGCGAAAAGAAAAATCTTAATTGAGGGTACAGTAAGTGGTTGGAGACAAGGGGTGGCTGCAGTGTAGGAAAATCAGTATTTTAATCCACCGAGGCAGTTACAGCAGGATTACAGCAGGGACTTTATAAAAGAAGCCAATTATGACAGTATACGGCAATACACTGCCTAATTTCAATTACCCTCTCTGCCACTTTTTAATTTCCGTTCATTAAGTGGATTAAGTAGAAATACATGTTCTTCTAGTTTATAAATGATTAAAAGTCTTAAGGAAGATGAGAGGCAATGGAGGGGAGGAGACTAATTTCTGCGTATGATTAATCATGGGTGTTTTCTGTAGGAGTTCATGTTTTGTGCATCAAATTGATTTTGTTCATCATGAGGCAGAGGAATGATCCATATCGGGCCTGCACAGCTGAAAGGTTTGTTAATGACATTTTGTTTTTTATTGAGTTTGTTTGTTATTGTTTTTTCCCACCCACCCTAACTTTTCATGTGTTGTGTGTTGTATTTGCCTGTCCTTCAGCTTGAAAAGACGCCTGTAATAAAACTGTCTTGGAGCACAATTTGACAGATGGTCACAAAGTTTTCTGGCGAAAAAATGTCCTCGAAAATCATGCAGTCTTGCTGAGGCAACTCCTTTATTCAGCACTGACCAAAAGGTGTATCTATATATTGTGGCCCTGAGACTGATAACTCTTTCAGAGTTTCTCTGTCAAAGAGGCTCAATATGTCTCCTCTGAATAATGACAATGTTTTCTGCCATGGCTTTTTCCACTGCATTATTATTCCCATTTCTCATTCTGTAAATACTTCTGTAACTCCAAGCAGGGAGCAGAGACAAGTCTGTATTATTTAGATCCTTTCCACACTGCACCAGTTAATTCCTTTAATATGCTTAAAAGTCAAACATTTAATTGTAACGGTTGCCAGAGGTGTTTTTGTTTCAGCACTAAGGTGGAAATAAATTATTTTTAATAAGCCATGTGTAGGACGCCAGGATAGTATTTTTTACTGATGTGACAGAAGGATATTTGTATGAGAATTTTCCAATTGTGTTGTTGCTTTTGACTACTTCTCTTTTTTTTTGAGTATTGGAGGATTAGAGGGGAACTGTGTTTTTATTTTTTCAATGATTCCATTCATTAAATGTCAAACCATCAGAGATGCTGTCTGCCTCTCTTTTTCCCTCCCGTGCCTATTTCCTCTGACCAGAGATCATCAGCCTATTATTTTACATTATCTGTCATCATCAAAGAGGATGGATCCACCTGCAGTACATGGTAGCGGTGCAGTGTGCCTGCACTGGCAGAGTGATTGATCTGATCCTCCGCATCCTGATGAAAGAGACTGTCTTTGTTCTTGCCAGGGGCCCAGCACTTGCCCTGTTAAATCATCTTGTACCACCTGTCTCTATTTGTTACCATTAGACCCTGGTTTTCTCAAACTATAGCTTTAGACCCAGTAGGGTCTCACCTGTGGTGGGAAAAAAACAGGAAATAGTGTGAGATGTCTCACCATATCCCTTTGTGAATTCAACTTCTTTTTCAATGCATGTGTTGATAAGAAGAAGCGTTTCTGCACACAGTTGCGGTAAACAAGTAGTTTGACCTTCCATGATGTTCCCTTATTTTCTGTATTAAAAAAAACATTTCAAAATCAGGCAAGAGGATATAGAATGTTTTAAGCAAAGGTTATAATACTCAGTACAGTACTGCAGTATTTCAACCATGAAACTATAATGGTATGTATTATTTGTACATACTTCTATACACTTCATATACACTGCATATACTTTGCACTTTTGCACTTTTTTATTGTATTAACTGTAATAGACTCTGCTGTTTTGTTGTATATTGAGTATTTGTCATACCTAATATGTTTGTGTCTTCTATGTAACTTTGCTTGCTGCTGCCACAAATAAATGTCCCCTTGGGGATGAATAAAGTATATCTATCTATCTAATAATGTAATATGACCAGTCGCCTGAAGATGGCGCCCCATTTTCGTGCAAAGGGCAATTTGGCAATGCCCCTCACGGTTTCCGGTCTGCGCCGTACCATACCGGAAGATGTACCTTTATCCTGACACGTAGCAACCACAACCAAGTTGGTAGTGCTCTGTGTACATTTGTCAAACATCACGGGTAAGTGTAACCATTCGCGATGCTTTAAGGATATAAACTGTGTAAGAAGAGATAATTGGAATATGAAAGCTACTCACTGACATAATGAGTGAGATATGCATCGCGCCAGGTCTCCACAACTGTTACAACTAACAACTAGCATCAGTCAACCAACGAGCAGCAGGTAACGGTGCGTTAGCCACCCAAAGATTACGAGCTTGTTGTGTATTGTTTTATAAGATTTGCTAAAATATCCTTTGAGGTGGTTGTTACTGTCTAGCAATATGGTAGTTGATACGAACATTTGACTCACAATAGACTAATGACATCTAATGTTGTCTTATTTTATTGTGTGGTTTGCTGAGCTAGCTACCTTAGCTCACAGTTATATTAACGCTAGCAGAGATAACGTTACCATTAATGCTACTAGGTTAAATAACAGGACAACAGTTATTTTGTATCACGTACGCTCGTCAACGTTAGATAAGCTGTTCCAATTTAAGATAATAATAATAATAAGACTATTATTTCGGTTTATCAAGCGACCACGTTACATGGAAACTCTCAGCCGAATGCGTCTGTTGACAGGTGTTGATAAAAGAGATCAAGTAGCTGTCCTCGTCAATGCCCCTTTGTTTAGTTTTTCATAACAGTGACAGTGTCGAAACCTTCTCGTATGGTTTCTGGACAAAACATACCGGATTAGTTACACGTTGTAGAGTCTCTTTTGAGGAAACGAGTTCACTCGTGTTGAAACGTGTTTGTACACACACAAGTATATTAAATATGTCATGAGGTGACAACATAAATGGATTATTCATTTTAAAAACTAATCCATGTTATTCTGCCTCCAAACGCTTTGTGTAAATTATTTGCAATGTTTACCCCTACAGTGTGTCTGCCATGTTGTGAGGCTATCTGAAACAAATTCAATGTGATTTATATATTTTACTTATTAAACTCTAATTAACTCAATTGTTTCACATCTCTGTATTCTTGTCTGGTTGCATTTGGTCTGGAAAACAGCATTTTGTCATTGTAAAATGACAACATCACACACCTCTTTCTCATTGATTTGTGGCGCTTTAATGCTGTTTTGAAATAACAGATTTCAAACAGCCTCCTATTTGTGTTGGAAACTAGCAAAACTCCACACTGCAACGAAGTACACAGACGCCGGGGCGGTCACGAGTTGATCTGGCTGCCTTCTGCTTTCAAGAGCGACTGCTGACTGTGTGTTGCACATATTGTTATCCTATGTCTCTAACTGATATCAACGTTTTGGACGTAGAATATGTCTGTATTTAATAGCATTATTATTTTAGAGGAACCACCTCCCTGGAGAACAACTTAATCAACCTAACTGATATGTCGTGTTCCTGTTGCTGTCTCTGTGTTTCCAACAGAGTGAGAGATGTCGGGGTTTGACAATTTCAACACAGACTTTTACCAGTCCAGCTACAGTGTCGATGACCAAAACCAAGGCTACGCGAACACTGAAAACCCACCCAACAAGTAAGAAAGCCGAAAGCCCTTAACTGAGCCTAACTCTCTCTTTTATGTGCCGCTTCTTTTATGTGCTCCTAAAGACTTTCCTACCTAACACTTTTTTTCTTGGCTCAATACTTTATTTTACATCTTTTAAGTGCATTTATGATGGGCAAGTTTAGTTAATGCTGTATAATTGAAACGACACCTGTGGAAAGCAAACTTGCCATTTTAAGTAGAAATAAGCAGTGTTAAAAGCCATTTAAAAGCCTTTCAGTCAAAGAGAGCTATTTGTTCTGTTAAGTTGTTCATTCTGTACACATGACATCTATTGCAAATCTGTCCAGCCGGGGAGAGGGATCCTTCTCTGTTGCTTTCCCTAACGTTTTGTCCCTTTTTTCTCCCCGTAAATGTTTTTTGGGGTGGGTTCTGTGCTGATGTAAGGTCCCAGGACAGAGGATGTTGTTTGTGTACAGATTGTAAAGCCCTCTGAGGCAAATTTGTGATTTTGGGCTTTACAAAATACATTTAATTGAACTATTGAGCATTATTTTTATCATGTGTTTCTTAGGCAATACGATGGTCAGTACGACTACTCCCAGCCCATGGGATACTCTCCCCCAGGGATGATGCAGCCCCAGCAACCCTACACGGGACAAATCTTCCAGCCCACACAGACCTACACCCCATCCCCGTCACAATCCATGTATAGTAGCAGCTTTGATGACGAGCCGCCGCTGCTGGAAGGTAAGCAAACCACAACCTGTCGTCTATGACTTCTATTTGCCTCTTCTCGTTCAGGAGTGTAGAAATGTTGCAATAGAACTGTCTAGTACAGCACATTTGACAATCAACAATGCGATCAGGACTTTTCCCCATGTGTATATCGTTAACTGTGCTAATATTAGTCGTTTGTCATTTACCTGTCACCTGATTGTTTATGCTAGTGTCATAAGTGATAAAACATGTGCTAAAACATTTCAGTCAAACTGCAAATTGAATACCGTTGTTAGACTATTTTGTGTGAAGATAGTCATGCTGTTGAACGTGGTCTGCATTATCACTTCTTGGACATGGACCGTAGGGCGTGAAATTAAAGTTCCATTCGACTGTTGCAGTCGCTTGCCGAGTTAGAGAATTTTCATGGAATAGAAATGACTGACCGATCAAAGGCTGGCTACCTGTCAAAGTGACTGCAAAATGGGCAGTATTTTCCTTCTAGTTACACACATTAACCACTTTTCGTTGGCATACATGCTGACACTGAGTAACACCGAGCTATTATTATGCTGGCCTTAATCTTTGGACCGAGCCTTCCAGGGTTCATGACCGATACTTGCACTTCCTTTTTCAGATTAATTTATTAATGTATTTTCTTTGATAAAACTGATCACACTTTGGCAATAGTGGTCAGTCTCCATTGCCATCATTGTGTCAATTCCTGGGCTTGTGTTAATTTGTGGCTGTGTCTCAATGTCAGCTTGAGACCAGGAAAATGTAAATGTTGACTGTCGCTGAAACCTAATTAAAACTATTTAGACTAAAATTAGTTTGACCTATAAAGGTTATTCTGAGAAGAAATCACACTTTGTCACACACGGGTCCTTTCTGTCTACATACTCATGCAAAGTAAAACCTCTGAGCATTAGTGGAAAGAGAGGTGTTTCTTTGTTTGTAACTGTCATAGCAAACCAGTTACTCTAAGCCAATTATTATGTCAATATCTGTTTTAAAGATCCTATACAACTCCTTCCTTATTTGTGTCATATTTTATCACAAACTATGTTTGATCATATTTTCAGTATCCAATGTTTCCTATGTGTGTTTTCTCTGTTTTTAGAATTAGGAATCAACTTTGACCACATCTGGCAGAAGACTCTGACGGTGCTCCATCCAATGAAAGTAGCCGACGGCAGCATCATGAATGAGACAGACCTGGCTGGGCCCATGGTCTTCTGTTTGGCCTTCGGGGCGACGCTTCTCCTGGTAAATCATTTGGTTAACGTTGGTGAATAATACAGCTTATGTTAAACTTCTTATATTATATTAGTAAAACACTCACAATCACTGACATCCCTGCAACACCGTATGGTGCAAACGATAGATGCACTTATACCTGTATTATTATTTAGATCCATACTGTGATCTGTTTGTATCAGGAAAATACACAGTTGAGTGTTACAATGTCATCAACAGCATCATGTTGTATATTTAATTAGTTAAAGTGAGAAATGTCCAATGAAAATAAAAGATGTGTTCAAATTCATTGTTAGAACTGTAATAGTAATATTAAGTTCTCGTATTGGTACTTTGTATCTAAATATAAGTGCATGTTTACATTTAAAAAAAAAAAAGTGGTTTCTGTGCATCCCTAGTTTGCATGTCTATATCTGACTGTGTGGATATATGATTTTTTTTTCCCTCTCTTATAACAGTCAGGTAAGATCCAGTTTGGCTATGTGTACGGTATCAGTGCAATTGGCTGCCTCGGCATGTACTGCCTACTCAACCTGATGAGTATGACGGGTGTCTCCTTCGGCTGTGTGGCCAGCGTGCTGGGATACTGCCTCCTCCCTATGATCCTCCTCTCCAGCTTTGGAGTCCTCCTCTCTTTACAGTGAGTACACATGAAAAGACTACAGCTGATGAATGTTGATATAACTTGTTAAAATAGCAAAGGCTTTTCTTCGTCCATAGGTGCCACCTTTGTCTTCCATTAGACAGCGTCTAGTAGTTTACATTTCCCAGTTAGGGTTTTGTTGTATTGTGCAACTTAAAAATGATCATTGGTTGCTCAATAATTTCAGTTTAAGTGTAATATGAAGTTGTTTATGGGATGATGTAACCTTTTTGGAATGTTTGATAGGAGTTTCACAAGTAGTTTTACATTTAAATTTAACTGTTTACATGCAGTGAAAGGTAACCTCCTGCTTCCTTCTTGTCCTCTTTAGGGGCATGGTGGGAATTATACTAACGACAGCAATCATTGGCTGGTGCAGTCTTTCAGCCTCAAAGATCTTCATCTCGGCATTGGCCATGGATGGGCAGCAGCTGTTGGTTGCTTACCCATGCGGTCTCTTATATGGGGTCTTTGCACTCATTTCTGTCTTCTAAAAAATCTTTATGTAACCGTTGGAAAAAAAACGCTCCCTTAAACAGCACCAAGATATTTCGCCTTTTTTTTTTTTTTTACACCTCCAGCTCTCACTACATTCCGACTTGACCATCTGCAGGCCGGAGTGTATCGCCTGACTCTCCACTTTGTTCCCCTCATACACCTGAAAGGAGAGGACCGTCAAATAAACTTAAATGACTCCTGGGGACCATGTTGAGCCTTCAACGGCCCAGTACAGTCCTATGATTTTAAGGACATGATGGCTCAAGGAAGCTAGCAATTTTAGTTAATAGTTTGCACATGGGAAACCCAAGGAGACAATTTAATTTGGACAGGGATGGGAGAAGGATCTCACTTACCAAGGACTGATAACCAACCCTCAGCAAACCCTGCAGACTGATTTGAAGCCAGTCGAAACAACCAGATTTCTGCAAAAGCTGTTTAATGTGAGCCGGCAAACTCCAACAGATTCTAAACCGGCAACACTAAGGGAAACGTCCACTTTCCTTCTGTACAATACTTTCGATAGCTAATTGAACTACACCACCCAGAAAAGGTGGAGGAAAAGGTGGAATCTCCTCGTCTGTATCTTCTTCTCTCCAGGACTGAGCGAGTCAGTAATCTCATCATTGGCGCGTCACCGCCGTGATCTGATCTTTGCTGTAAAATCATCAGCCCTGCTATATCTTCTCGTGTATTGTTTCATGATATTCTCCTTAGATTCATTTGACTTTTGATACCCTTCAAGAAGAAAACACAGTTTGCAGAAAACCAAACCAATTTGATTAGGCATTGAGAATTTGAATTCAGAGACATACTGTATATTTCTAGGTAGTACACACATATAGAGGTTGTTGCTATAGTTTGCATCCTTTTACATTTCTCGAATCTTGATTTGAGAGTTGACTCACTCTATGCGTTGATGTTTTCTCTGTTGTTCATGTCTTCTCATGCACATTAAAGTTGTCTTTGAAATTGATCTTCCTTGTGATATTAAAAGCATACATTGCATGGTCAACTGTAAGAAGTGGTATAACCTCTTTTAAAGAGGGACTGAGACAGGCTTTAGCTGTGTGTTAGAATTAAGGCAGACGTGCACTGGAACAAGTCGGTGCATAATGAAGGATTTGGTCACAGCTGGTTAGTAGATCACAGAAAAAAAATTCTGCATGCTCCTGCTTCTTAGGTCTGGAAGACCTTCAGGGTTTGAAATGAGATTTGTAATTGAAAAGTGAATGCAGACATTTCCCTGTGGACATTAGCCTCCAGTATTAGAGTTTGGTCAGGTGAGAGCAACATTATCCACACATCATCTCTCCTGCTTCTCCCTGAAGAACATTTTCAGATCTTAAATCCACAGTTTCAAGTACTCTTAAAGGCTTTCTACCTCTAATCTGTTCAGGATGGGTTGGTTTTAGTTATTTGATGATTTAAACATTTTCAGCTGAGCAATTCATGGCAAGCTTTGTTTTATTATTGTTCCTGTATCTTTCCATCAACTAGGCAGTAGTTATTGACAAGTGCAGCATGCTTTTTCAGTAAAACATCAATGTCCTTACACCCTTGCACTTGGTGCAGGAGCTACACGATCACAGGCTACCTAAAAAATACTGACACTTTACAACTAGATGGCCGGATTTTCCCCTTGTGGTGTTATGATGCAGCACCACCGAATGTACTTATGGTTTACTCCAGTGTGTTGACCTTTTGACCATAACACCAGAGGATCTTTTAAGCAAAACCCACAATAGAATATCATTTAATGTTGCAGACCAGATTGTTGATGGATGCTAGTCTAATTTAGTCATAAGGACGTGTGAAACTGCTTGCCCTTAAGGTCAGTTGTGTTTGGTAGAAGAGAAACCACAACTCCAACGGGTGGTGTGTGTGGAGGAGATGGTAAAAAATGTGACTGACTATTATGAGTAAAGCTTTATAATGCAATAACTCTCATATGGTAAACAGGGTTGACGAGAGAAAATGTATAGAATGCCATGGTTAGAACACAACTTTTTTTCTTCTCCCTTCTGGGTTTTCTTTGCCCTGACATACACAAAACATACACACAAAGGGGCTTCTCAAATGGACGATAACCCACTTAGGAGGTATGAATAATTCAAAAATTAAAGTGCTTTTCGTTTTCCAACAAACCCAACATCAAAGAGGATACTTTGCATTTCAAACAAACCTAACGGGCGCAGCCTGCTCTCACAGACCGCTTTCTCATATGACCAAGTGTTTATATATCTTCTATATGTAAGATCTGTTTAGTTTGTGGCTTTAAAAAGTAGGTAAAATCGACCAATTTCGTGTCAATTAGATTCTCAATGTATAAAAGGGTTCAGTGTCGCACCTTCATGGGGATTATTTTTTAAGTTCCTCTCTAAACTGAACATTGCTTGTATGTGTCATAAATTGCTTTTTCCAAGTTATTTCATGCACAAACACACACTGGTGCGGGTCTCGAGTGCAACACATTATTCTGCAGTTTTGCATCTTTTCAGCTTTGGGGATCTTTGAAACAGCTGAAGATGCTGTGGGTTTAAATGAAGTGAGCAGGATGTTGACATTCACACACCCTTCGTGTATGCAGCGTTCGGTTTCAGCCAGTGTGCAGTCAGGTTTCGATGTCTTGCATCTGGATTCAGTCGTGGGTATCTCACATTTTCCCTCTTGGGCCTAGAGAAGGAATTCATTCCAAAAGTCCATGTTTACCCTTAATCAAGTCCCACATTTATTTTTTTCCTCAGCTAATAGGATATGTGTGCAAGCAGCAAACTGTTTTTTCAGACAACCGTTGCATTCATGTAAATCATAAATCTACTGCTTGCACTCGGATACAAATCTATAAAGAGAGCAGAAAATGGCTTCCTGGTTATGTGCAGAGACCTGATTTCAAACCCCTTTTAGTAACACTTAAAGTTGGAACACCATTCATTCAAATTAATGATGCATTCAAAATTATGCTGCACTTTTTTAGGTCCACTGACTTGGCCTAAGCATAATTTACAGAAATCCCTACATTAATGTCTGCATGTGAAGAAAAGTGCAATAAATAGGATTAGCAAATATGTGTCACTGTCGATAGAGAACTTTGATTACGCATGTTTGCACCTGTTGGCCTATTTTAGTATTTTATCATTCCATGAGAATTTGCTGAATGTGCTGCTGTGAGCCAGGCTTTGACAGCTGCAGGACTTCCTATCTATAATGTTTTGACAATATTACCACTGAAACTTGGATTATTTACATTCGACGTAGCTGGATTCAACCGAGTTGATGGTGCATACCCATCTGTTTAGATCAGGTGATGAGCCAACGATTCACTGTGTTCAAAACACAGTGGATGCAGAATAGAAGCTCGAAGCCAGAAAAGTTAACCTCATACAAGTCAACTGTTTGGGATGTTCATGGAGTATTTACAGCAGGTGATGGACATCTTGATAGGAGCCCCAGATGGCTGTTGAAAACCGCGAGAGAATCGTGACTTCCTGTTTTTCATCACCTCCTGAAACATTTACACGCAAGTGCCTCCAGGTGACAGTGTTGAGTTACAGTCTGTCCTCTTGGCTGATTGAATGTTGTTATTGCTGTGCTCATTGGCTCTAGTCTGCTGACATCTCCCCTGGAGAAATAGCTACATCCCCACATAATTTTTTAAACTTCCTTCGTCCTTATAATCAGGAAATGTATGGCTTGTATCAAATCAGTTTTATGAGGGGCTTCATTCTATCCCAACCAGCTAACTACACAGACTGTATTGTAGGTCTTTTGTCTACACATTTGTTTTGATCCGTCTGTAAAATAATCTAATTTGACAAAACATAGTGGAACATGCCATTTGGTGATCACATTTTATTTAAGTGCGTTAAGTATCCTGAATACCCATAGTGTACTTTGACCATGGTTGGGCCCTGAGAAATCCCAAACAGCCCCTAGTGCACAATATAACGCCAGCACTGTTATCATACCTAAATGATTTAAGTTAGATTAATGGGGGAAATATTGCTTAATAGTATAAGGCTTTTTAATTTGAAGTCCCGGAAAGAAAGTTGTATTAATATTAGCCATCACTGGAATAAATGTATCTAATTAACATGCAATAAAGCTTCTCCTGCTACCTCTGCTCCTCCCATCTCTACTTCTTAAAAATGTTGCTGCGCCCTTGCCTACAAGCTGTTTAAGGTATAGCTCACGAGTTGACTGTTGCTTGTCTCCGGGGAATGAGGGCCATCATACCATTATGTTATCTAATGGAGGATAATCTCACCTCCATCTGGCAGGCCTGAGCCACAGTCTGCTCTGCCCAGCATACTGGCCCAGCTGACTGGTGAGTTATAGCAGCTCATGATGCAAGCGTCTCCTACTCCTGCTAGAAAGAAATGCATGTGAAACTAGCTGTAGGGGTGGAGGCGAAGAGAAAGAGAGGAGGGAAACAGATGGGTTGTACTAAATAAATTAAAAAAAACGGGATAAAATGATTTTTTTGCAAATGAGTTGTAAATCTGGCATGTTTTCTCACCAATTCAACTTCACAGCATGAATTATAAATATATGTTGATGCCCCCTAGATTTTGGATACATGAAATCTTAGATTGCAACTGGAAGCTGTATAATACATTTTTTTATGACATTGTATATATGAGCATAAAGGAGAACTACGTCTATTTTCAAAATTCAAACATGTCGCTCCTATGGTCTAGGACAGTCCAAACTCTCCCAAAACTAGAGCGCTAAAACAAAAATGTTATGATGTAATCAAGTATAAAGTCTGAAACTAATCCATAAACAATGACTTGTGAAATATGTTATAGATGATAGTGAGAACACCCGGGGGAATGTTTTGAGTATGTATGAGCACATTTTCTGAGACCTGAGAACTTCACAGTATTATACAACTTGGAGAGAAAAAACCCTGCATGTCCTTTTGGAACAAACATATTGCTTGACTTTCTACTCATGGTGAAGGCTTCAATATGTTAGAGCTGCACAGAATTCCGTATTTGTTAATTGAAAATGTATATAATCACTATGTGTTATGTTAAATAAATATCACCCAACTCTGCATTGTCCCACAGCAAAACAAAGCTTTTATGTCCCAATAAGCATTTGGTTTTTAGGCCCAGACACTCCTCATCAATCATTTTTTCCCGCCAGATGTTGTGTTTTTAAGCTTGTTTCTTTGGCCAAAAACAGAAGGAAAAAGAATACAACCCTTTGTTTAGAATAAACAGAAGAACTAGTATTTTGGTGAGCATGTGCTGCAATATTCTCTTTGCATAAAAAATCTTTTACTGAATGACTTCTGACAATAAATGCATCAGCTCATCTAAGCCTATCATACATAAAATGTACTATTTAATAATTGTGACTTTGGTAACTCCTAGTGATAGTATAATATATATTTAAAAAATACAACTTGAAGACAATAATGTGAAAAATACAATAGAAATTTTCATTGGAATTGTTTATTTTTTACACACATGAAATCTGAATAATTTTAAATGTGCTATAACCTTTTAAAGGTGAGATGGTGATTCTGTTTTTAAATGTCGGACAGCGGCAGATGTATCTGAATGGTATAATAAATGTGGCATGTGTATGTGATGCGCTCCAAAAAGCCTCACAGCAATGAGGCTGGTTAGGATGTTATCTTCACAGAGAGAGCAGACAAGCCACAGGTGGAAATGTAGCGATTGGTATTCAGCAACGCAGCGCCGCCTTTTAATGTATCAGCAAAGCCAACAGCACATGAATATTCACTAAGCAATTGTTAGCATAGCACTGAGTGTGATTTTCTCCTGCACTTCATTAGGCTAATTGTCCCCCCTCATTGCACTGCGGCCTCTTCTACAGTTGATTCAGAACTCAATGAACCAACACAAACACTGCAAGGGACGATCAGTCGAGTCCAGCTGAGGGTGTGTGTGTGTGTGTGTGTGTGTGTGTGTGTGTGTGTGTGTGTGTGTGTGTGTGTGTGTGTGTGTGTGTGTGTGTGTGTGTGTGTGTGTGTGTGTGTGTGTGTGTGTGTGCGCGCGCGCATGAATGCTTAATCCTGTGTATTCATGGGAGGGTGTGTATGTACTGCGTGTGTTGCCCATACTAAACATGTTAGAGGTCACAAATACACACAAAGATACATAAATGCAGAATTGTTAGACGTAAGCTCCCAGTGACTTTCCACATGAGTATGACAGAAACAGATGAATATACAGAAGCATGTGCAGAAACACACACATAAAATGATCGACAGTAGATTGTATTTCTGAAACGACAGTGAAGAAGTGGGGCATATTGTTTCCACATTCTTTTCATGTAGATTAAAGGGACATCTCATTTTCAGGCTTATACTTGTATTTTGAGTTTCTACTTGAATATGTGTACATGCTTTAATGTTTAAAAAAGCATGTTGTTTTTCTCATACTGTCTGTCTAAATATATAAATACCTGTATTCACACTCCGTCGGATACACTCTGCTCAAGCGCCTGTCTCTTTAAGCGCCTGTCTCTTTAAGACCCCCTCCTGAAAATAGCCCAGTCTGCTCTGATTAGGTTGTTGTAATGAGTCTGCATGTGATATAGAAGGTGGAGCCAAATCTGAATGGCTCGTTGAATCACATGTTTTCTAAATTTCGCCACCTCACAATTTCATAGTTTGATATGTCCCCTTTAACTCATCGGCCTTTAGAACGAACAGAACAAAGACATTGTGGTGTTTCATAACAGTAAAAAAGAGACATAACTGATCATTATATTAAATGCCAACATTCAGTTGAGAAGTTCCATGGCTTTGGCAATGCATTATGCATGAAAACTCGAAATGTGTCCTAGACACGGTATCAACAACACTTTCTTACTTATTGATTGTTTCAGCATCAACGTGGAGAAAGAATCAGAGAAAGTTTTGTTAAATGTTTGACCAAGCAAGCCACAACAATATGATGAAACTGGGCTGAGGAAATCTAGCTTTTACGAGACAACTATATAGTGAGGAAATGTTTCAGGTAGCACACAACATTGGTTATTGATCACATTATTATTGATTTGCCACAATTTAAGGAAAAAAAAACAATTATAAACACTGTGACTGTGGCTCAGAGGTAGAGTGGGTTGTCTTTCAATCAGAAGATGGAGTTTCATCCCCGGCTCTTCCAGTCCATGTTGAATTTTTGCCGCAAGGTGGCACCTTGCATGTCAGCCTCTGCCATCAGTGGAGGAATGTGTTAAGGAATGGGTACAACTTCTGACAAAATGTTTCATAAGGAACTTTACAGGTGTGTTGATGGGCGCATTGTCACCCCCTTTGAGAAAATGCTCTCTTCTCCACCAAAGATGTTTTTTAATGTGACAAAGAAAAGTGAAAAAAAGAAATAGAAAAGCAAATTAAAAATAGAGCACCTGATGAGTGAGCCAAGCAGTGTGAATGACAAATAAATAGTTTAAGCGCAGTACTAAATAATAGTTCACATAATATCGCTGTTTTATCATGGAATATGTTTTTTATCACAACAATTTTGCTTTGATGCGAAGAATTCCATATAAATGACAATAATTCTCCCGTCATTTCAGACCATTTGTCAGTATTCTCTGTGTTTAGCGTCCTGTTAATCTGCATGAGTGATAGGATGTTATTGTTCATGCTGGCCAGTGAAACTGTGTGCAGCCCCAGATTACAGCAGCAAAAAAGACTGGAAACCCATCTGGTTCTTACTGGGGGCGTTCTTATTCAATATGCATGACATAAGCATAATAATTCCGAACATCAGCATACCACAGCAACTCAGCTGACATCATTCCATATTTGTGCTTTCATTAGTAGAAATGTGACTCATTATTTATATTCCATTCTTGTGTTTCCCTCTAACTTTTATGGTAACCGTACCGGTTTGAAAATTAGTGCTGCACATAAAAATGCACTCTATATATATTGTCTATATTGTATTTGTGCATAATAGACTATTATTAGAAAACAATGCTCATCCATATTTTAAGTTTATGAACCACAAATGTTAGCATTGTTTATGCTGGTGTCTCTTTTTACTTGCAGTACCCGTCTAATGAAACATAAATATTAATCATTTTGACTTTTATTTATTAATGAAAGCTATTGCTATATATATAGAAGTCTCTGCAGTAAATACCTTTTAAAAGTCTGGATGAATGACTTTTGCTCCATGGGGTAAAATGTAACTAATTGTTTTTTATATCACTTTTTATTATTATTTATGCCTCAGCCTAACCGTCATATAGCAGTTTGATTTATTCTATACTGCTCAGTGAGGTAAGGATAACATCATGATTATTTCAGGAGTCGTCAGCTCAACAGTAAAAGTAGCACAAGGCAGCAGCAGTAGTTTGAACCACTCCCTCCTTCCCTCCTTTCCTCCTTTCCTCTAGGACCCTGGAAGTAATTGGCAACATGCCGGAGGGCTGCAGAGGGATCTATGGACCTTATTGAACCGGAGCGGAGCAGAAGAAAAATATCCTGACAGGGCCTTGTATCTCTTTATGCCTTTAACTATTCATAACATGGCCAGTGAAGAACATAATTTGGGTTTGACAAGCTGGACCAAGACACATACACTGAAGAAAAAGATATAATTGAGATTTTTAGAAGCTGATACATCGTCGGCCTCGATAGTTTTGAGTCAACCAATGTCCAGCTCTCATTGGATTGACCTCCCATGCTGTATTTTGTCATTTCAAGTGCAGTTAGAACATTCCTCTGCTGGCACCAAACATCCATTTAATGCATCAAAATGGAGAAGATACAGGGACGCTTTAGTGGAGGTGGTATAATCTGCTGCAACTCTAATTGCAGATACCCAAAGTCCAGAGTCTAGTAAGTTCTGTTGGCATTTTATGCAATCAGAACCCCTTTGCACCCCATTATGCATGTCTCATATCCAGATTGTTGCAGATATAATACAACCAAATAACCTGCTCACCTACCATGGTTACATATCCTTTTTAGAATTTAACAAAACCACTGTTTAGTTTTTTCTAATTACAGGAAAACTCACAGTAGAATATAAATAGCTAACAAGCTAGTGGTAGCAGTTTGTTTCCTGTATGGCTCGGGGCATTCAGCGTTAGACTTTGACAACCAATCAAAGCTTGTGCTCTGTGGCGCAGCAGATACTGAACAATGAATGGAAAGTTTCCAGGCTGTACTGGAAACAGCTCACTGAACCAGAAAGTTGGCATTGGTATCAGATGATTAGTTTGTGAATGGATTTATTATATTTAATCTGTTGAGTGTTCTGATGAAATGACAAGTATGTGTCGCTGCACAAGACATTTATATGTATTAATATACTGTACATGCACACACAGATCTGCTCTCCATTGTTCATGTGTGTTTTTCACTACATACTCATGAACACTCAATGGTTATTTCAATGATACATGTAAAAACACTGATATCAAGCAAATTGCACTGCTTTTGCTCAACAATGAGTTATTCTTCTCCTTGCATTCCACTCAAACCTGTGAGAGACTGTGCAAGGTCGCTAATTATTGTGAAGAGACAGTGCTGAATTGATCCCAGCATTCATATGTTAGTTATATTATGTACTAAAATACAAACTAATACCTTTTGTGCATGCTTGTCAGGTTCATGGCAAGTAATGCGTCAATAGTTTTGTTTTGTTTAATATTTTAAACCTTTTACTAATATGACAAATACCTAATCTGTCAAATGGTATGTTTACCGTAAACATAACAGTTTTTATGAAAACAGAAGTTAGGATAACAGTAAAAATGCGTGTGAAGTCAACACGGCCAAATACCTACAGTATATAACCAGATAGTGAAGTAAATGCGTTTACGAGCACCAAATTGTACCTTATAGTAACAACCATCAAAAATGTTACAATCTTCAAAATAATATTTGCAAAAATTGTAAGCGTTTTAGTTCTGAAGTTGTTCTTGATATTAATTATGAATCATACATACAATTATGGGAATCATTTGACTGTTTCACTTCCTTGTCATTATCCCCGTCTCTCTCCTTGCTCTCTCCTCACAGTACTGTACAGGCAGTGCCTCTCTCTGTCTTCAGCCATGCATGCATAATGCACAGCTTAATATCAAATGAGATCATTGTGCTCTGTTTGTTAGGGCACTAATTACACAGAGCAGAGAGCTACTGCTCTTCGAGCAAAGTACTATTACATGTGTAATAGTACCAGGGGGATGGACAGTAGGCCACATGATGTACTAAAAAACAGTAAATGTTGATCTACGTTCAACCACTTTTATGGGCTTTTTAATATTGGACACTTGTCAAATGTCTTCTCTCTCTTTGAAACTCTTCTAAAGACTGTTTTTGTATTACCTCTCCTTAGTATTAAAGCATATTATTATAATGCTGTATAATGGCTTAATAGTAACGTAAACATGATTGCACACGGCCCATTCGTACACTGTAATTTTGCCTTTGTGGGAAACTTGTTTGGCTTTTGTCACACATAATAGATCAGATTCACACTCCATGTGACATTAAAATCCATAAGGAGAGACGGTCCGCTACAACACATGATTGTGTGAGAAGAGAAAGTTGCTATGTCATGCCCTACGAGGAGATACAGTAGTTTGTATGTTCCCTCCCATTGTTGCAGGTGCTTTGTTGGGGACTGGCCACACGATAGCTGGTGATCAGCCACCGTGTGGCACATGTCATGAAGCTGAAGTGAGGCTCTGTATTGAATGTGTATCTCGATACAATTTATTATTTGCATTAACTGAATGTTTGCAGTTATTATGTTATCCTCTATTCACACATAATACATTCAAAACCTCTGTTAATATTTGGACTAAGCACTACGATATCCTCTCGGTCCACACAACACTCAGATTAGTAGCATTCATCCTTCTATCTTTGGGCAAATTGTGCAACATATCCTTCATAATAACAGTGTCCAACCTGGAGTAGGCATGGGAACATTCTCTCTGGCTGCATCCTAATGGCAGATTAAAACACGATGGGTCTAATTAAAGCTAATCAACACAACTAATTACTCCTAGATAAACAAGCTTCTCATTAGTGCAGCAATTAGCCAGGTAATGAAACCCTTGTTTTGGATGACTTCTCAATGTCATAAATGATAAGGGGGAGGGACAGATCAAGATAAAATACTTAGAAAACAGGGACATCTCCGAACAAAGGGTGCATGAAGAAAATGTCTTGACTGTGTTAGGAACTGTTTGTTGATTTGTTTGCTTGCGTGAGGTTTTTCACACGACTAGCAGCCTTAATTACAAAGTAATAGTCCTTATTCACACCAAAGTCCATCTTCAAATAAGCTAACTTCGCCTACTATTTTGTTGGATTGTCCGGAGAGGGTCTCAGATACCACAAATAAAGCAAATAGAGTCCACAGTCATATCAGCAAGAGTTTGCTCATTTGGTGCAAAAATTACTTGACTGCTGGTTATGCATGCTTAGGCATCTAGTATGCTGTGACTGACCTCTCCTTGTTAGATAAATCATACTATGTGTTCTGTAGTTATTAGGTATGTTTAAAACAGACTTTTCCGATGTCAAATAAATTATCTATTATCTATATTTAAGTTTGCCATACATTGCGTTATGTCTATAACAGCATTTTTGACAATAAATATTAAAAAATGTAATTGATTGAGGTGCGTTGGGTAATGGTGACTTATCATAGGAAGGGCACCACAGAGAAATGTGTGACATATGTTATCACTGAGAGACAGTTACAATCTGGTCTGACCCTTTGTTTCCATTCAACTGTTATGACCACCACCAGCGAGCCAGCTAGCTAGGTAGTTAACCTGAACTCTCTTCGCTGGTTTTCCTCCAAGTCCGACGTTCAACAGCACCCTGCAGCCACGTGCTGAGCGCGCGACATGGAGAGACTAGCAGCAGGTAGCAGCTAGCCACCATCGGGCAGCAGAAGCAGCTAGCCACCAGGCCAGTCCGAGGAGCAGCCAGCCACACACCGGGCAGCAGCCAGCCTGCACCAGGTAGAAGAAGCAGCTAGCCACTAGGCCAGCCACCACTGGGAAGCAGCCACCACCACCAGGCAGCCAGCTACCCACCACCAGGTAACACCAGCGAGTTAGAAGCAACTAGCCACTAGGACAGACCCAGGAGCAGCCATCTACCAACAGGCAGCAACCAGCTTTCACCAGGGAGCGGCAAGAAGCTTGGGAAGATGGCTGGAGGAATAAGAAAGAAGCAGAGCAAGAACAACAAGAGTGATGAACATGCCAGTGACCACGAGGGAGGGGCCGCCTCTCCGGCTGATGAGGAGGCTGAGCTGGTCACCATGGTCTCTGTCAGACAGCTGATCAACCAAATGCTGACACAGCAGAAAGTCCACTATGTGGAGATGCTGGACAGACAACTTTAATAAGTTTGTCCGGGTGATTCTGGACTCCACCAACGAGCATCTTGACTCTATGAACAGGAATTACACCCAGCGAGAAGTAGATGAGATTAAAACTAATGTATCCAAAGTCTCTGGTGACCACAACACCATTGAAAATGGTTTGCGCGCCATTTGTGACAGTCTTGATTGAGGAATCAGCACGGGAGAGCTGGGTTGATACTGAAGGTAAAGGCCGCAACTTAATCTCTGAAAAATTAAAGCTCTATGCTGGAGCTATGCTTTTTGAAAGGGCTCACCGCAGTGGAAAGCCAGATCACAGAGCTGACATGAAGCGTCCCATTGTAGTCAAGTTCTTAAACTGCAAGGACAGAGAGCTAATCTTGAACAGAAAGGAGCTGAAGAAGACCGCCCCTGGGATTTACATCAATGAGGATTTTTCCAAGGCTGTACGGCAGAAACGAAGTGATCTTCTGCCTAAACTAGGGAGGCATGGGATAGAGGGGACATTGCCTATTTAAGATATGATCGCCTTGTGACCCACCCACCTAGGGAGTGAGGGGCTGTGTCGCCCCAGCATCTGTCCTCCACCACATCCTGAATGAAGAGTGGTATGTAGGACTCAGAGATGAGGACCTTCTGTTTTTTTTATCTTTATCTTAATTCTTCAAATGTCTATTAAACTACCGAAAAAAGATTTGAGGTTTGCTCACTTAAACGTCTGTAGTTTAAATAACAAGGTTCAAGAGCTATGCACTATTTTACACGAAAATGATATTCATATTATGGCTGTATCAGAGACTCACTTGAAAGAAGCTGTTACGCCCCGTGGTGGCTCGGCGTGGGACGCAACATAAAAAACAGATCCGGACCAGAGCGGGTGCAGTCACACGTTTATTCACAAAAAAAATGGCAACACAGGGAACAAGGACTTTCAGTGGCACCAAAGAAAATAACTTAACAAACCCCATCCCCCCCCTATGGACAGGTGCTTCGCACCCAAAAAGTACAGGGGGTGGTGCTCACTCTAACCTAGGGTATTAACAACAAGTAAACCTACGTGAGTGCAAGATGTAAACCCCAGGGTATCTTACCTGTCCTCATCGACCCTGTGCGCACAACCAAAGGAAGTAACAAAGACAATGAAAAAAACAAAGTAGGATGCTAACAAAAAGTAGTTTACACAAAAGGTGGGGTCGCTAACGACAAAACATAAACAAGTAACCAAACAAGCACGCACTAACAAAACCTCAGAGACCCGAGTGCAGCATGCAGGGGGCAGAGAGAGACGTGACAAAACGGAGGACTATTAACAGGGGGACTGGTTGATTGGAGAACTGGAACAGGTGGTTTGATTGGATGACTGGAACCAGGTGTGTACATCTGTGAAGTGGGAGAAAGACAACAGGAGGGGGAGACAAAACAACAACAAAGCAACACAAAACAAGCACAACACATGTGCGCATACCAGACCAGACACCGTCCGTAACAGAAGCCATAAAGGATGCAGCTGTTTCAATTCAAGGTTACAATATATTTAGATTGGACAGAGACAGGTATGGGGGAGGTACTGCTTTCTACATTCAAAATCATATTCCAGCTAAAATGAGGAAAGATCTAGGTATGGTTGGAGTAGAAGCCTTATGGCTCCAAGTTCATATCCCACATCTGAAACCTATATTGACATGCTGTTGTTATAGGCCACCACGCTCTAATGCTGAATATCTGAATAACATATGCATGATGCTGGAGAATGCAACTGATAATGCCAATGATATTTACATTCTTGGTGATATGAATATAGACTGGTTGTCCAGTAATTGTACATTGAAAAGGAAGTTGAGCAATGCAGCCACATTATGCAACTTATCTCAAGTCATAGGTGTACCCACAACAATTAATGTCAATAGGGACGGAATGGTCACGTCAACGTGCATTGATCACTTTTTTACAAATTGTTCAGGAAAATGTTCTAAAGCTGTGTCGGTATCTGTGGGCTTCAGTGACCACAATATTATCACTTTAACTGTGAAAACAAAGGTTCCTAAAGCAGGTCCTAAAGTAATTCATAAAAGAACATATAAAACCTTTTTAGAAAATTATTTTATTGCTGATGTAGAACATATTGAGTGGGATACTGTGCTTGAGAAGATGCATGCAAATGATGCACTGGACTATTTTATGAATTTATTTTGTGCAGTGTGTGATAAACATGCTCCAATTTAAAAAATCACTGTTAGATCACTTAAAGCACCTTGGCTGGATGAGGAATTGAGAAACATAATGACAGAAAGGGACCTACTGAAAAGATCTGCCATCATGTCAGGTAATGTAGCAGATTGGCAAGCTTACCGCTCACTAAGAAATATAATAACTAAATTAAATAGACAAAAGAAAAAATATTACTATCATTCTAAATTTGAGGAATGCCATGGAGACAGTAAAAAACTTTGGAGAGTACTTAATGATGCTTTGGGTAGAATTAAAGTAGCCAAAACACCTTCATTTATTGAACTGAATGGAGAATTCATCACTAAACCATCTGATATAGCAAACTACTTTAATAATTCCTCAGTAAAGTGAACACACTAAGAAACCAAATGCTGCCTGTGAGTGGTGGGCTGTCCAAAGCTATAATAAAAAATCATATGTGTGGTAAGGATTGTGTGTTTGATTTCAAGCCAATCAGTGCTGATTCTATGGTTAAGATCCTTCACACAAGTAAGTGTAAATAAACCTTGTGGGTTTGATAATATTGATGGCAGACTGCTTCAGTTATCAGCTAAATCAATTGCTAAACCTGTAGGCCATATTTTCAATTTATGTTTTAAGGAATGTGCTTATCCTGATTTGTAGAAAATCGCAAAGGTTACTCCTCTGTCTAAAAACAGTAGGGAGCCATTTACAGGTCCAAACAGTAGGCCTATCAGCATTTTACCTGTCTTGAGTAAACTTTTGGAGGGAATTATATTTAAGCAGATCCAGCAATACTTTGCAGAAAACAACATTAACACAGATCTACAGCATGCATACAAAGCAGGTAACTCTACAAGCACTGCACTGACATGTCTTACTGACGAGTGGTTCAAACAGATTGACATGAAGTCAGTTGTTGGGGTGGTGCTCTTGGATTTCAGTGCAGCCTTTGACATCATAGATCATGAGCTACTACTCATGAAACTATCGGTGTATGGATTCAAAGATTCTGCTATTGATTTATTGAAGGGCTATTTAGTGAACAGGCAACACTGTGTTATGTTCATTGGCTCCCTTTCAAATATTGAGATTCTTCAGTGTGGAATTCCTCAGGGAAGCTGCATTGGCCCCCTTCTCTATTCTATTTTTGTAAATGACATGCCATATGTATTAAAAAATGCAGGAATGGGGATTTATGCGGATGACACGACTATGTATGTATCGTCAGACAGCATTGAACATGTTAATGAGGTGCTTCAACAAGAGTTAAAGCTGGTTTCTGAATGGATCATGAAAAATAAGATGAAGTTGAATGTCTTAAAAACTAAATGCATGGTAATAGGTTCTAAATATGTTCTCAGGACAGATCAGAAAGTAAGCCTCTCTTTAGAGGGTACTACTATGGAACAGGTTAAGGAAGTCAAACTGCTGGGTGTCACTATTGACGAAACACTGTCATGGTCCACTCCAGATTAATAATACAGTGGTGAGAATGATTAATGGTATCCATGCCATTATGAGTGCTCATCTGCTAACTAACACAACAATTAGACTAGTCATACAATCTCTAGTTCTGTCAAATCTGGACTACTGTCCTGTTATCTGGTCTAGTGCATCAAAGCAAGAAATTAGTAAACTTCAGCTTGCTCAGAACAGAGCGGCAAGACTAGCACTTCACTGCTCTGTCAGGAGTAGTGTGGATGCTATGCATGCTAGGCTGTCATGGATGATGGCGGATGAAAGACTGGCATGCAGACTTATTCTGTTTTTAAATAATGTGTATTCCTCACAGAAACCCGTCAGTTTGTCTTTACAGCTATCACATGCAAATGAGAGGCATGGTTATAATGCCAGACAGGCACTAAGGGGTAACTTTACTCTTCCTCTACCCAAAACCAATGCACTTAAGAAAACAGTAATGAACAGAGCCATCGCATACTGGAATGTGCTCCCCTCATATCTGACTAACAAGAAATAAATGTGATTTTAAAAGGAAATTTAAGGCAGCAATAATCAGAAAGGAAATTAGTGTAGATTAGGTTACTTTAGGTATTTAGGCATTTTTATTATTTTTCTTGAATGTAAATGTTGTTCCTAAGTCTGTGTTTTTGTTCACCAACATTGATCAGGCTGTACTACATTTTATGATTTGTATTGTAATGCTTTTGCCTGGACCCCAGGAAGAATAGTCGCCACTACGGTGTAGACTAATGGGGATCCTTAATAAACAAACAAACACACTGTTTACTGTTTTCAAGTTATGTCTGAATGCACAGTGCATACTTAAGATATACTGTAGTGATGTCAGCAACAAAAGCAATGTTTTTTGTTCATTGAAATCATGATTTCACTTATATTTCTTAATATGCACAGACAAAACCAAACATGTGTTTTGTACATGTTTTGAGCCCATCAATTGTATGACTACATACTCAATGTTTAAAGTAAAAAAATACTTTCTCGGATCGGAGTATTATGAGACTGTGTCTTCGTATGTCTCTGTAGTTGAGTTGTGTCTCTTTGTGGTCTTTTTCTCGTCATTTTGCATTTCTTTATAGTTGTTTTATTTTTTGTTGTGGCAATTTGGAGTATATTCCTGGCTGGTAACTCTCTCTTTGATTGATATTTTAGAGGCCTGCGGGGGCATGACACTTTGGGCCCCTGGGCCTGTGTCCGTTAGGTCTTCTCAGTAATCCATCCATGGGCCTACAGGACAATCATTTGTTATACAAGTAGTTTGGCTGTAAAATGGTATTCACAGTTGATTGTCTCTTTATTTCTGTATCTTCGGTGGCTTTTATTTTGAAAAGAAAAAATTAAGGTATTGAAGTAAAACAGCAAATTAAGTTGTGAAGGCTTTGTTTGTAATCAATGTATATAAACACTGTCTAAGCTGCATGGATTTAGCGCACAGCATGTTTATTAGAGCTGATCCATTGTAACTATTTGAATAAACAGACCAATGCATTATAACACAGAAGCTCACTGATTTGCCACCACAGATTTAACCAACACAATCATCTTCATTTGTGCTTATTGTTGTCGTTGTATCAAAATACTTGTGCCGGATTGTTCAGTGAAGCAATTTGCATTTCACTGAATGTATTTTTTAACTATGTATCTCTCTTCGCTGAAGACTGTAGCAGGGTGTAGTGTGAAAGCGTCTAGAGCAGGGGTCGGCAACCTGCGGCTCCTTAGCCCGTCTGTTGCGGCTCCCTGAGGCTTTGACAAAAAAAAAAAAAAAGAGAAAGACAACTTTTTTTTTCTTCTTTTTTTTTGCCCAGTGGAAAAACTTTTAAAGGGAAGTCCTCTTATCTTGGAGTTTTAGGTGATATTCTGTCACTGAAAATAAAAATAAATGTTTAAATATTTCTTTCACTAAAATGTGCGTCACGTCGCTGTTAAGCCTCCGCCCCTGCAGCTGCTACTCGTGATTCAGAGCCCCGCCCTCGCGCGCAGATGAGTGCAGAAGAGCGATTCCTCAACTGCTGCAGCAAACCGAGTAAAGTAGATATACTTTCAGGAAGTGGATCACGTCTCCAAACTCCACTACTGCTGCTGGTTCTGTGTCAGCTCATGAGACACTGAGGCGTCCGTTAGTAAAAACGGATCCGTCCTCCGTTTGCGGTGCTCTAGTGAGGAGGACGCTCAGTGTAAACGTAGCAAAAAGTATGCGTTTAAAATGTAAAACTCACTGAAGAAGACAGGTATTGAACCTGCTACCTTGCAGTTACAGGGCAAACACTCTACCACATGAGCCACAAATATAGATAGACCTTAAAGTCTGTATAGTTGTGTTTTTAATTAACCTTAATGTAGCTGACACATGACTATTTTTTGTTTGATAGTTATAAACAGGTAAAATAGCAATACAATATAAAAAAAAGTCTTTATTCTTGTTCTATAATTTCATAAATACAACAAACTATAGTTTTTTGTATATATAGTATGACTATATATAAAACTTCAGAAGCTGTGATATCAAATAATTTTTGCGGCTCCAGACAAATTTTTTTTGGTGGAAAAAGGTCAAAATGGCTCTTTGGATATGAAAGGTTGCTGACCCCTGGTCTAGAGGAAAAGAGATAGAAAGAGCTCTAGTTCCTTATTTGTTTTGAGGCTGAACTATTAACATATGCAAACACACTCCATACTTACAGTTATTATGTATATTGCTATGTAAATAGCTTGTAGCTAACCTCTATGCAGTTGTTGTAATGGCTGTTTGTGGCGAACAAACAAACAAACAAACAAAAAGAAAGAAATTCCAGCAGTTAAACGAGAAAAAAACAAATACTTAATTTTGAAGACCTATTTTAAGAGGGCACAAATAGCAGTGATGTGATCATTACTTTTGATCCACAGCATCAGATGAAAAGAATGTTTGAACGTGTTAGAACTGGTGGAGTTGAGAAGCAGTTTGGCCGATGATGGAAATTGTGGTGTGAAGTTTCAGTCGGGGTGGTTTTTCGCTGTGTCATCCCATCACATCGCCATCATCCCAGAATACCTTTTTTCCCATTTGGGTGTGTGTGTATGTGTGGGTCTGCCTATTCGTGAGATCTGCACATTCATAATGTAGCAGATAGCATGGACAGAGAGGGCAGAAAAAACCCTGACATACTCCAAACGTCATTGACCTTGTATCCTTAAACAAGTGATTATGCATTATGAGTTCATGAAGTTGCATTTGGATCACTATGAATACGAATACTTTTGAAACCCACTCCAAGACCACAATCCAATAATATAAATGTAACAGGAAGGTATGTTTGCATATTGAATAACAAAATAAGTGATTGACTTAACCTTCAGTTTTTCAAGCTTTTTCTCTTTCAACATTTGCTAAGAACGAGGCTGACTCATTATTACCCCTTCGAAGCGATAAACTCCATGTAAACACCCACCTAATTTCTTTCAGTTGATCCTTCAATTGCACTAAACTCATTCAATTGCCTCTTATCCTCCTAGCATTATATTTAAGCAGTGTTGTATTCTAGAATACAGCAACATCTAATAAAAACAACATAATTACAGTAGTATAATGTCCTCTTAGCTTTGTTTTGGTCTCCACCGACTTCTGAGGGAAATATTTGGCTTTTCAGTATGTTGCTTGCAGGCCATGACACACCGCGTGATGATCCCGTGTGGGTGCATCACTACCGAAGAACCCTTTCACATAACACTCATTTGATCCATTGTTAAGAAAAGTATGATAATAATTATAATAATTTCCAAGTTTTTCATTTAAAAACAATTCTATAAAGTAAATATCCATCGGCGAACAAGGTAACACAATGGTGACTGGGCTTGGGCCCACTGATGAAAGCCCTTGCATTTGCAGTAGTGCAAACTGTTTGTGGCAACATCATAGGGAGAAAAAAGTGGCACACATTGTTTGGATCTCGAGGAAATGAGATCCGAAAACACACCCGCAATTATTGCTTATTTCCATAAGTGCCGCCATAGAGAAAGAAACAACGATCTTTGAGATTATAACTTTAACATATCCTTTTTAGCAGAAAAGCAGAAAAGTCCTTGCATGTGAGGATATGGAAGGGTCTGAAACATTTGGCATCCCTAATTGATAAATTACTAATTGATTATCAACATTTTGTTGTGGATTGTTTTTCTGTAAATCGACAAATCAATGCATTGACTAATGATCATTACCATTATTTTAGTGCAACTGCCAGTCTGATATGACTAACCATTAGTTAAATCAGGAATTTTGTCCTCAAGTGCATCCATGCCTTGTCTCCACAGTCCACAGACATTTTTCTTTTAGGTTCTTTTTTTGGGGTTCTTGTGGCAAGAATGATTCAGAGAGTGAAGACAAGTGCCACCGGCTGACTGTAGATGGCTCAGATACTTTGCTCGGTTTTTCACGTAATTTTGCGAGAAATCTGTTACAACTGGAAACATTTTTAAATACGAGGATCAGGGGCTGAACCAGGCCTCTTAAACATTCAGGGCTCAGCCCAAGCCTTGGAGGGTCCGAGGGCATCATACCCGAGGGAGATTATTTTCCCCCATTCATGGCAGCTACAGCATATGCACAAACCATTTAATATAAAAATTCCTAAAAATCTGTACATCATTATGGAAAAACATAATAGTTGCCAAGGAAATAGTAATCCTGTAGAGTCTACATCATATTTTGTATCTGATTTCATCATTGTGAAACATAATGCAACAAATGTTGAGGATGCCTATTTTCACTCCTGCAACTTAAAAACAGGGAAAGATGTTGTTATATTCACGTTTTACGTAAAAAAATTATAAATTATAACGTATTCAACAGCATAACTGATCCTGAAACTGCTACATTTGAAATGCCATAATAATCTGGTCTGCTCTACATGCAAGTAACAGTGCAAAGTGAATGTGGTCTTCAATTCTCTGAATTGAGTATTTACTCAACTATATAACTTTTGTTCAGCAAAAGCATAGTAGCAGTACCATATAGCACAGCGCCCCATGACAATGTTACGGCACTAATTCTCCACTAATAGGTCTGAGACTGAGGGGACATGACACAGAGTTAAAGTTTTTGAAAAATCTAAAGATTCACACACCCTCCACCCTTGTGCTCAGGTGTATGTGTTCCTTTGGGTTAACACAACTCTACACTAAGCCGTGTCCTCAGTGCTTAGTTTACACCAACCACTTAGCACATGATAGGTTGACCCCCAAAGGTCACAACACAGAATGTAACCATGGTGACAGCTTAGCCTGTAGAAAAACGAGCCGGGATGAGAACTGGAAACTGAACTAAATTGGCACCCAAAATCTATGTGTGCAACCAAATAAACACACAAGCATATGCACACACATTGCTGTCAGGATGATGTTGGAAAAGAAGGAGGAGAATTATATAATATTATATAATAATTATTATTATAAAGTAGACTGTGAGATGGAGGAAGGATGAGGAAAAAGGTGGTTCTAACTGAAGACCCTGCTGAGATCCTCTTTTCATTCTTCCCTTTTGTCCTCACCGAGCTGTCCAGAATAGACAGCCTTCATATCCACAAGTTTATTTGTTTTTATCAACTTTGGTAATATTTGTCAAATGCCCCCCCCCCCCCAAAAAAAACCTCTTAATCTGAAATAGTTTTACTGATGCTACCAAACGGTGAATCATAAACAAGACAACATATTGCACATATGTTGTCTTGTTTATGATTCACCGTTTGGCCTTCACGGTTCCAGTCCTTACTCCAAACATACATTACAGGAAAAGTGGAGCCTTATTAAAATTGTATAGGTTGCATAAAGATTTGTCTTCACTTCCCATGAGTTTTATTTCTTTATTTACAGATAATTAACAGTTGAATCATAGCACACCAGTTGTCAACACTTTAACACCAGACCCTGCTCTCCTCACTGTATATAGATCATAATTAATCCCTATTCCCTGGAGGAGATTGCCTCTGTTTCAGCCATGTTGAGAAAACACTGACAAGTGTGTTCTATCAATAAAGAAGCTCACACAGGAAATACTTTATTTCATGCCAACAAAATCATCCATCCACAAGGGCAAAACATTGCAGATGAAGTGAAGTAATAGTGTTTAGAAAGACACACAGTTATCAGTATGAGTTGCTATGTACTTCATTAAACAGAGAATCAGTTTCTTATTTATTTTTATTTTATTTACTTTGAACTGCACACAAGCTCTCCTCCTTATCAGACCATAACATAGTATGTAAAATGGTGCATCTGCAGTGTACGGTGTCTCTTCCACATCATTTTTTGAGGTAGGTGTTTTGAAAGGTTCGTCTTTTTTTAGATTGCAGTGGCTGTGGAACCTCTATAATCCATTTACATCGAACTGAGGATTTGTCACCCGATCCCTGTTTCATTCTTTTTCTCTCTTGCATAAAAGAAGAAGAGAGTAGGCTCTCTCTCTCTCTCTCTCTCTCTCTCTCTCTCTCTCTCTCTCTCTCTATCTCTCTCGCTCTGTCTCTCTGATTGCCAGGAGAATGAGTCACCCTGTTAAATAGAACATCTGTGTTCCACATATCAGCCGTGAAAACAACAGCTGGCTAAATCATAAAAACAAAATAATTAAATAACTTAACGAGGGTTACACAAATAAGACAAGATCATCAAAATTATCAACAAAGAGTGTTCACTTCTGATCATATATTCACAGGTGGCTAGTTTTACTCATCAAAACCGCTCTCGTAATAGAAAACTTGGCTTATTAAACAACATCTCAAATAAATGTACATGGCTCCTGTCTGTGCTGTTTTGACAGAAAACGAATCATTCATTACTTATACTCATTACTAATTTATTTTGGATGTCAGTTTGTTTACTAGCAAACCATCTAATAGCCATTACCTTGGCTTGAATTATTCAAAGATGCAAATAAAAATGGTACTGGGCATCCATGTGGCCAGTTCCCACAATGTCGAAAATCCAACTGTGAGTTTTGTTTTCATTTATTGTTTTAATAATGCAGGCACTGTAAAGCATGTTGAGACTGTAACTGCTTTAAAAGACAGTAAACCTGACTTTGTTGAGGTAAATATGGCCTTAACTGTCTGTAGACTGAGATGTTGTGCATACCTTGATAACACAAGCTATGGTTGCTGTGGGATTTGTGATTAAAAAAAAAAAATGTTTCTTTAGATTCCCATCTCTCTGGGTGACTGAAGGGATTTTTTTAATTTGTTTTAAATTTAGACCATATGAGAAGCATTATTTATTTTTTTACCAGTGAGAGCAGGTGATTCTAAAACTACCTTATCACTTCCATTCACTTACTCTTCGATAGATTGAAAGCGCAATTATTAATCAGACGTGGGTTTTTTAGAGAAGTATTTCAGAGATCTCAGATAACATGAGTGCCTTTTGAGAGTGTTTTAATATCAATTAGATGAGATCATTCACAGTTAAAAGAAAAGGAGAACAGAGATGACGAAAGGATGCAAAGGAAATATAACAACTGCTCCTCTTGATGGTCGGCTTGCCCTGGATGTGTCAGAGCAAGTGAAGGCAAGCTTTTAGAGTCCACTATGGGATTGTAGTGTTAGATTGTAGTAAGAGTCTGTTTACATGTGTTGGGGAGTAATGCTGCATAAAAAAATAAGTGTTGTACAAAGCCTCTTGTGGCTCCAGAGGGAGCTGTGTGAACTCTGATAAATTGCCTCAAGTTATGTCAGCTGAGATGACATCGGTTTGGGGCCGAAGACTACAAGTTTAAAAAAGACATACATCTTTCCGAAGCTAGCTGCTACTAGCACAACATACCTGAATATCTTTTTTTTTAAACTGTGTTTTGCACAACCCTGTCTCCTAAAAATTACGTTCCCCCAGAACTAATACGCATTCCCAATTACGTTTGATCAGAAACGTATCTCCTCCCTGATTATGTTTGTGTTTGACGTATTACACATACGTTGATTATACACGTATGTTGATTATACACGTATTTTTGTTTTATTGTTTTTATGTTTGTGTTACTAATACGTTTATAATCGTGTGTTTGTGTTATTGTTTTCTTGCTTTATTTAAGCATATTTTAATTTTAAACTATGCGGAGAAAAAAGAAAAGAGGGGCGGGGTGAGGCCAGTGACAGTCGGCCAGTGACAGCCGGCCGCACCGGGAGCCCGAGAGTCGGCCGCACTGGGAGGCGAAGACCGTTTGCCCGCCGTTGTTAGGCCGGTCTTCAGGCCGCTTGCACCGGGGCTCGGTCTTCAGACGCTTGGCCGCTGCCGTCAGGCCGTCGGTAACGGCCTCCTTCGTGCCGGCTCCGGTCTTCTCTGAGTCGGGTTGTTTGTGAATGCAGCCCAAAGTGTGTGATAAACTCCATCTAGTGCAGTAAACCACTGCGATCATCAGCAGACACTCGGATCTCTGTGGTCACATCAAGTGCAGAATCTGACATGAAAAATATTCAAACGGGCGGGACCCAACATCCGGTTTTCAAAATACTATCTGATATGAATGTGTTCAGAACATTTCTGACCACATCCAAACATATTAACTGTACTGGCCTTACATAAATGTTGTAATATGTCAAACACAATGTACTGTTACAGTAAAGATCAACGTATGTGCAATACGTCAAACACAAACATAATCAGGGAGGAGATACGTTTCTGATCAAACGTAATTGGGAATGCGTATTAGTTCTGGAGGAACGTAATTTTTAGGAGACAGGATTGGTTTTGCAGCAGCGGCAGTTGACTGTTTTCTGACTGCAGATGTTTAGAATAAGACAGTGAGCACACCACACTCATTCCTATCTTTTACGTCTTTATCTGCCCGCATTTACTGTTCAAATGTATGTATGTGTGTGAGTGTGTGTGTTAGATTAAAATTGAGGCGCCACACAATTGGGTGGATGCAGGCGAGAACCGGTGCAACTATAAAAGTTGTTTCAGGTTGCCAGAGTTTACTGTTTAGAATGTGAGGATGGTGCACAATCACCATTTCCATTCTAACATCAGATATCCATAAATCCAAGTAGAGTTTTTCTGGTTTAGGAACAGAATATGAAGAACAATCTGTTCTGAGCTTGCATTTTATACAACCCTTAAAAGCTTGCTTCCTGTGCTTTGTCATCAGTTGAGTTTTTACTGGGAATGTAAGTAATTTGCTTCCCTTCTTAATCACTAACTGTCACTGGAATTATAAAGTAGATGTGACACTCATGGTATACTGGGAGGGAAACCTGCCTCTCTGTCCCTCTTTTGAACCTTCAGTCACTTTCTCTGTTTTGGGCTGTCCAGTATATCTGGTTAAATGTTACACTTCCAGTGAATTCCACAGTTTGCTTATGGGGAATGCAGGGCTTTCACGTTTTTAAAACAGGTAAGAGGGGTTTGGGGTGCAGGGAGCACCCCTGAAGACCTTCTTTGACTCTATGGTGGCATCAGCCATCTTTTATGGAGTGGTCTTCTAGAGCAGCAGCATCACTGCAGCTGACAGGAGGAGACTGGACAAACTGGTAAAGAAGGCCAGCAGCCAGTGTTGGGGGTAACGAGTTACAAAGTAACGCATTACAGTAACGATATTACTATTATAGGTAACGAAGTAAAGTAACGCATTACACTCAAAATATTGGTAACTACACTACTTTACTAGACCTCAGGAACGCGCTTTCCTGCGTTACCCAAGCCATTTTTACCAGTCCGAAAAGTTCTCTTTTAGTGGCGCGCGAGTCACACGACACTTCCTGCATGAACAATAGCAGTAGCGCTGCTGCTGCTACTGCCCGCGACCCCTCTGCCCAAGTCGGGTGTCGAGCCTGGTCCCGCTACCTTCGGTGGTTTTCGGTGAGCTAGCGGAAGTTAACGGAGAGCTAGCGGAAGTTAGCGGGGAAGTGACGGAGCGCTAGCAGGAGCCCCAGCTGGCTACAGCAGGGAGCTAACGGGGACTCTGACCGAAGGTAGTAGCGGCTCGTAACCCGACGTTTACGGTACATTGTTCATGCAGAAAGTGTCGTGTAACTCGCGCAATTATTATTATTGGAAATTATTTTAATTAATAATAATAAATTATTATTGAAAATTGAAAATAAAGTGATGAAAGGGCCATGATGTTTGTCCATGTATCTTTGCAGTTAATTTGGACATTTGCTTAAAAAAATGGAAAGTAAAGTAGTAGTGAAGTTACTTTTCAAATGCAGTAACTAGTAAAGTAATCTAGTTACAATTTTCAGAAGTAACTAGTCACGTGTAACTAGTTACTTTTTCTGAGTAACTACTCCAACACTGCCAGCAGCGTACTGGTGGAGGTGGTGGGGGACAGGAGGATGATGACTAAGATCTTGTCCATGATGAGCCACGCCTCCCACCCCATGCAGGACACTCGGCAGCTCTGCACAGCTACTTCAGTCACCGGCTGATTCATCCCCAGTGTCTGAGGGAGAGGTACCGCAAGTCTTTTCTTCCCGCTGCGGTCAGGCTCCATAACACACAGAGCTCCCAGTAGACCACTTTGACAATCGAACACTTGAACTGAACTTGGTCACTTTAGCATTACCTGGTGCAATATTACGTGCAATACGTTTAAGTACTTTTTTATATATACTTTTCTATTCAGTCTGTATATTAATATTCTGTTTTACTGTTTTACTGCTTATTTATATGTATTTATATTACTTGTTTCTATTTTATTATTATTTTATTCACTTGTGAGAAATGCTGCTGTAATCCTGTAATTTCCCCACTGAGGGACTAATAAAGGATTATTTTATCTTATTTTATCTCCACCTCAACTAACCTGATTCCCTGGTTGCTCACTGACTGGATGTCCTGATAAAACATGTGTAGAGCACCTTTCAAGCTCTTTTCAGTTATTTTTTTATGACATCTAATTAACCCAACAGTGTCTTGTAAGACACACTTACGAGACACTGTTGGTCAATACAGTTTCTGCAGTAACACCATGTTGGATTGGACTATTTCACACAGCAAGTACAAAATCAGTAAGTAAGAACATATTATATGAGGATTTCCTTTGTGAGGAATCATGAAGAGAAGATGAGTTTTGGAGCAAAAAAAAAGCTAAATCGGGCAATGGTAAACCTGTCCATTCTGCAGCCACTTTATTGTCAGCTAATTGTTGTTTGTAAGGCTGATCTCTTCTAAAACCCTCTTCTGCAGCTAATAGATCATATTGCCTCGTCAGCTATCGAATCCAAAGGTCAATGTGGTCAGTTCACTTGAAGGTTGGGTTCATGCCTCGCTACCCGTATGCAAAGCAGATACTGATCCTGAAGATCAAGTCAAGACACACACACATTAAAACATCTTAATGAGCGGGAAGAAACAAAGGCAGACAATTTGCCATTTTTTCTAAACTTCAAAATCATCCCTTGTATGTTATGTGAAGTGGGCTCCTGCAATAGGCAGCATATTATTCCTACAGAAAAGTACATACTGTAGGCTCCACCAGTCTATTATTTATAGTACAGTGCTTTATAAATACCACGTACCTCAAAACTCCGGGTGCCGAACGGTTATTGTGAAATTTGAGAGCTTGGGTGCCATTAAGCACAGTTCAGTTTGTCCTACTTATTTTATACTGGAGAGGTTGTGGTTTTCCGGTACAGTAGTTCCAGAGCACTAGAATGACATATGCAACATAATTTCAACCGAGAATATAGTCTCTTAAAGTGCTATCTGCTGCGTGCCTGTGTGATGGTAACTTTTTAAAGAATGTGCTTTTTGCTCAAACACACATTATATATATATAAAAATGATTTATGCTACGTTGAGAGAAAAAAATGTGGCTTGAATGGTTTTTAAAAGTATTCTTTTAAAATAAAATAAAAATATCTCATTGCAGTGATCTTCTCACAAAACGCTGGTGACGCAGGCAACATAATGACATCCATAAAAATGCAATTTAACACACAATATTTAACATGTGAAACCTACAAAAAATCTGTATTAAAATAACTGTCCATAAAGTGGAATAGTGGCAATATCAATGTAAACGGTCTGTTCCTGCCTTGATTATTTTAACCTTGTCTTATCATATTTTAATGTTTTGCCGACAGAACTCCTTCACATGCATCATGTTCGCTGAACATTGCTCCAACCATTTCCACTTTATATTTGGTTCCAGCACATTTACCAGATTGTGATCTTTCCAGTCCAGTAAAAAACACATGGTTTGATTCCTGTTGTTGTTTTCTTTACTTGTTTTTTTTAACAGTGAATTATCGGGTAAAAAAAAGAAGCTTGTTTTGTGTGTAGAATAGCATTTTTAAAACTTCTTTGTCAATATTTTTGTATTATTATATTGTTTTATAGTTTCCTATACATATTATATTGCTTTTAATGGCTCATATAATTTTAGTTATTTTGACCAGGGACCTTTGACACATTGTTATATATATATATATATATATATATATATATATATATATATATATATATATATATATATATATATATATATATATATAAATTGTATAACAATGGGGCTAATGAGCTCATGAATGAAATGTTTCCCAACATTTTATCCAAATGTGTTCATGTTTGTGTTCTGTTGGAGTAACTTGACTTAGACATACTGTATATTTGATTGTCCAAACTTTGTGACAGTCACTATATATTCCTATTTGGCATGCCACACCTATCCTGCCCCACATCTATCTTTGCTTCACAAAACAATACAACTTGCAACTACAGTTTAATGCACTAAAGATGTAGAGACATTTTGTGAAGGCATGGAGGTATGTATACGCACTTACAGTTAGGACTTACATACGCATAATAATTCTTTCTTTTGTACAGCAAGGCAGAAATATGTGCCAAATGCCATCCATGAATGGTCATTTATAATCCAGACTACCTGTCTAATAGAGGCGGTGTAGCCGTGTTTCAATATAGGTACTATGTATGTGATCTGCTGAATACACAAGAAAATCAAATATTTTGTGACATGTTGTGTGTCTTGGCAGAACATACATGTATTTTTACTGTGTCTATTGCGTTGGTAAATGCCTCTATTCACATATTATTATTTAATCAAACACGTGACCAGTCTGAATAACAGCTCAGTACATGGATCAGTTATCATAAGCCTTGATTATATTTGGGTCAGGTGAGACCCCGACATTTGGAATCACATCGGGTGCTTCTGCTTTAATTTCTTTGGCGAGTTGGACCCACATGTACCACGGAGCAACAACTTGTTTGTAGTCTGTCTAGAAATCCTTCCTCGCTGTAAAGGTTTACTCATTGTCTTGTTCAGCCTTTCAAAGAAGAAATACCAAAGGGTGTGAACTGCCTGTTCACCTTTAAAAAGAGTTACTTCCTTCCCGTCTCTACTTCCTTCCCAAAATAAATTCTTCCTTTCTCACGTGCTTCGTCCTCAATGTCTGACATAACTCAATTGTGTTAGGTAAGTCCTGCTGCTTGAATATTGCCAATCCCATTGGAGGGAATAGTGTGACTGTTCTAATGTAATACAGAGAAGGGGGTAAGAAACATGCTGATAACTGATTTGGTGAGACCTAATGGCTTTTTTTACTCTTTTTTTCTTTGACCTTGTTACAAGACACTGGTTATTTAACATTAGTTAGCAAAAATGCACATGTATCATAACTGCGACAAACATCAACTACTGTATGTAATGGTAAAGGGTAACCAAATTGACAACAAAGGGTTGATTTGTGCACAAGGAATGGAAAAGGGTGTGGAGGAAGAAACCAGAACAATGAAATGACTAAACCTAATGAATGCCAACTTTGAAGATGACATTATTAGTGATTAAACAGGAACCCAGCAGGCTTTCTTCAAAATAATAACTTTAAGAATAACAGCAGCAGCAACAACAGATAATGCTACGAGTGTGTAAGACAAAGGAGCATTAGCTTGAGCCTCAATACTCACTCTGCATGTCTATGCAGTACATATAAGTCAAAGCTTGGAAAAGAGGCACTCGGACTCACCAGCATAACTTGTTCATTGGACAGAGTTTGGCAAATTGTCAGATATTTTGTGTAGAGTGGGAAGTAAAAACAAATATGTTTCTAGCCATTACCTCTATTGACATTATACTAAAGCTTAGAGAGTTTGGAAATGTGCCTCTTTGGATTTTATTGATGATTTTATTTTATTGATGCCCGATAGTGGCCTGCATTATCCGAGGTTGAAATATGGCAGATATGTCATTCCCCATGTGTCTCGAGCCTCATTTCTAGCTTAAAAGCATATATGCAGAACAGATCTCTCCAGTACTTGAATTATAATAGTTTTATGCCTACTATTATCGTCATGGCTCAGTGGCAGTTGCGGACATAAAATACAATGCTTTTCAAAATGTAAGCCTACACATTCACTGCACAAAATTAGAAGATAACATCAATTTATAAATTACATGTAAAACGTGTAAAATATTCCTCAATGAGATTATTTAAGCAATAAGGTACTCGAGGCAGTACTGTGTCGTGCAATAATGTACTGTTCAAGGGAGTTGTTAGGCCTGACGCGGCAAACCCTTGAACTGTACATTATTGTAGACACAGTACTGCCTCGAGTACCTTATTGCTTTTATAATACGGGTACCTGCGACTTTATAAATAGTAATAGTAAGCTCTATTTTAGCACAAAATAGTTGTAGCCACCAAACGTTGTGTATCGCATTTCAGCAACAGAGAAAATAGTCCCGTGCATAGCAACCGCCATACACGTACGGGACGCACATACGGGACTATAAAACTGACTGCCTCAGGCCGGTTGGAAGCAGGGTGGAGGATGACACGCAGCCACCGATGTAAAGAAGTGCTCTCGCTGCTTCTGTCCGTCTTTTCTCCGTCATTTCTCTCCTCCATGATGTTTAGAGAACTTGCCTCGCGTCGGGAAATTACCGACGTAATTATCTCTCACTGGAAATTATCACGATTTTGTGGTCAAACCCTTTTCATTCCTCATCTCATTTTAGGAAGGAAGTTACATTGTGTTGTCGTTCGTTATGCTAGTGTGGGGGATGCTACGTGAGCTTGTTAGCTGTTCCGTTTGAGCTAACGTTACTGTTAGCGAAGAGCCCCGTTGCAATACTGTGAACACTCAAGCAATACAACTGCAAGTTAAGGAAACCAACGTATGCGAGTCGTTACTGCGGACGTTACAATATCAAAGTTTACACAAACATGTTTGGTAACTGTCAAGCTTGAAATGACAACTAACGGTCGCGCAATTTAAATCTACCTGTTATTTTTTAGTGCGCACTGATATGGAACGCTCTATATGTAAACAGGCTGTACAGTACTTTATGGCTGAATAAACTACACCTTGTGACTCACTCTCAACCAATCAGAATGCTTGATTTGATCTACCCGTATTATAATAAAGAATGAAGAACACATATATCAGCCATGCATGTTATAATTATGACATGCTTGTTGAACAGGTGTGTTAATGCTCTTGCATTAACGAGCATAGTTTTCACCACCTTGACTTATTATCACTTCACCTGTGTGAAGTGATACTAAGTGCGTGCGTGCCTGTGTGTGTGCGTGCGTGTGTGGAGGAGCTCTGCCTGGACACCGAGAGCAGAGGAGACGCTGCAGCGTGAAATAAATCACAGTAAAACACAAGTACCGCAAGAAAGTTGGACCATTAATTCTATGGTCTTAATAATTTACCATGTTCAAAACCGGGGTAGGGTACCCAGCCCTACATAATGGGGTCCTGCATGTGACGTGTCTAAGAAAAAGTTAGCTTTTTACTTAAAAATAAATACATTTGTGGAGATTATCTTGCTGAACAAAATGTGTAAGTAAACTTATTTATGAGTTTATTCATCCACAATCCAATGGAAAAAAATCCCATTGGTGTTTTGTCGAGGGAGCCAGTGTGACGCTAACTTTCAGGGTTGGCCTACAAAAATAGTCATCCCTGCAGCAGTCAATTGTCCTCAACGTGCTCAATAGAAGATCAACCCCAACTTAATCAAGGGTCTCTATCCATGTGGACACTTTTGGTTTCATTTACAGATATTTTTAGATCTCTGCTTCCACATCCACTGAAGGTTATTGAAATTTAGATATCACTAGTAGTTCACAATAAGAAAAATTGACTTGTGAACAGTAGGATTTAAGAATGATTCTGAAAAATTAAATTAAATTATACATTGTTTCTGGAACTTGCTTTTTAGTTTTTAAAAGGGACACTTTTCAATAATATGAGGGACCCAAACAAAGTTCATTTCACCTACATTATATTTGGATGATGGCAGAAACCTCAGCCAGATATATCTAAACCTCAGCAAATACAACCAAATGAATGCAACATCCATATGATTAGATAGAAACTAATAAGAAACTATCTTTTTGATTTGAATGAGCTGACTTATAACTGTACCATGAACATTTAATTTAATCAGATACTTGTGAAAGCAAAAGGGTAGCCAGCAGAGAGAGAGAGAGAGAGAGAGAGAGAGAGAGAGAGAGAGAGAGAGAGAGTGTGTGTGTGTGTGTGTGTGTGTGTGTGTGTGTGTGTGTGTGTGTGTGTGTGTGTGTATGAGTGTGTATGAGTGTGTATGTGTGTGTGTGTGTTTGTGCGCGCATGTACAACATGTAGGGCACTTACCTCTGCTAGGGACCAAAAGGTCAGTGCTATAACCAGAACATCTGAAAGCACACATGAAGCATCATCTACCTGCTGCAACGTGCTGAGTCACACATGGATGGAACCGGTGTCTCTGTGAGAGTCACTTTCTTTGACTTCTTCAGTGCATTTAACACCATCCAACCACTGCTACTGAGTGAGAAGCTGCGGGTGGTGGGGGTAGACTCATCCACCATCTCCTGGATCACCGACTACCTCACAGGTAGACCACAGTTTGTCAGAATGGGCCGTGTGCTGTCAGGGACGATGGTCAGTGATGTTGGAGCCCCACAGGGAACTGTTCTGTCTCCCTTCCTGTTCACCCTGTACACCACTGACTTCCAGTACAACACAGAGTCATGCCATCTGCAGAAATACTCTGATGACTCTGTGGTCGCGTGTATTAGGGATGGACGGGAGGAGGAGTACAGGGCAGTAGTGGGGAACTTTGTGGAGTGGGCCGGTGAGAATCACCTGCTTCTAAACGTGACCAAGACCAGAGAGATGGTGGTCGACTTCAGGAGGAAGACGACAGCTCCTAGACGTCTGAGTGTTCTGGGAGAGGACGTGGACATAGACATATTTTTATTTTTATTGTTCGTTTATTGTTATTCAAATGTTTATTTTTTTTGTTTGTCATTGCGCAGGGAAAAGAGGTGCTTGGGCTAAACCTATATTCTTCAAATGTGCACACCCATCCGACTCGGCGAAAATGCCAATCTGATTTGGGTGTCGTACAAAAGTCGAAAAACATAGCTCAATAGCGGCCTCAAACATCCGCCTGGTAGGCGAACGTTCTTGGACGGACGAGCCGGCGACCCTTCGGCTTACCCCGACATATGGAGCGAGGGCCCAGTCACAGCTGCGAGCAGCTTTAATTAGTGTTATTATTGTATATATCTTATATATCTTTCATCCCTGTTGTTTTTATATCTTATCTTATTTCTGTGTAAATGGCTGCTACTCAACACCAAATTTCCCCTTGGGGATTAATAAAGTATATATTCATTCATTCATCACACGTCCAGTGGCTTTTATCGTTCATCGGTTAATAGTATCACCCATTGTTAACCAGCATTAAAAACTCACAGTGTTCCCTGTGATGTTTTGAGGACAGTGTGGTTTACTCGGACCCTGGGGAGCTTCTGCCTCTCTCCAGCCACACTAGTTCTTAATGAAACATCCACATGCACAGGACACACTCTGCTCCTTCTAATCGAATGACTTGCATGGAGGGACACACCTTTTCCTTATTTCTTTTTCTGGCCTTGTGGTCTGCATCTACCCATCCTTGTTTCTTTTCTTGCAGGTGGAACAGCATGGGCGTCTGGGCCTGTCTGCACAGACTGGACTGTCCACCTCCCTTCCTCTCCTCTCCTCTCTTCTTCCTCTTCGCCCTCAGTATACTCTGCAGAACACAAAACTAAAATCACTACTTGTTCTGGTCCACTGTGTCATCACAAAAATGAATTCCTAACTGAAGACCTTGTCTGGTGAAGGTGACCAACATAATTGTAAAATAGTCTTAATATCACTGAAAAGTCACTCGTCAGTTCATGTTGGACTTAAGTAGGTCCTTTATTAGGGTTTGGGACTGTCATAAAAGATCATAACTGAACTAGCAAAGTCAGAGTGCCTATCTTGGCCTCTTATACAGTTGTGTTCAAAATAGCAGTCCCACATCACTAGCAAGATAAATCACTGTTTTTGTTAGAATTTTAACTTTTACACTGCAAGTAAGTTTCTAGAAGGTTTAGTAAAGGTATAGAAAACCAACAGACCCAACAGGCATGATGTGCATGCTGCTGATTCTGTGAAACTAAAATAATTTACTGAAAGGGGCGTGTTAAAAAAATAGCAGTGATTATTATTATATTGATTATGTGAACAAAATAGGTGTTAAACAGGTGGCCCTTATTTAAGGATCAAGGCAACTGACGCTGCATATGCTGGCTGTGCATTTGTCCTTGAAAAACAGAGTAAAATAGGTCGTTCAAGACACTGTTCAGAAGAAGAGCGTTCTTTGATTAAGAAATTAATAAAAGAGGGGAAAACCTATAAAGAAGTGCAGAAAATGATATTAAACACTTTGAAATGGCAGCCAAAACCAGAAAGGCGAGAAAGAAAAAGAAAAACGACTATTCGAATGGATCGGAGAATAACTAAAATGGCAAAGGCTCAGCCAATGATCAGCTCCAGAGCTGTGTGAAGCTATGTGAAGCCAAGCTACCAGCAAGTAGCCCCTGCAAAGTCCCATTGTTAAAAAAAAGACATGTGCTGAAGCGGTTACAATATGCCAAATAACACATTGACTGGCCTAAAAAGAAATGGCGTAATATTTTGTGGACTGATGAGAGTAAGATTGTTCTTTTTGGGTCTAAGAGCCACAGACAGTTTGTCAGACATCCTGCAAACACTGAATTCAAGCCACGGTACACAGTGAAGACGGTGAAGCATGGTGGTGCAAGCATCATGATATGGGGATGTTTCTCGTACTACGGCGTTGGTCCTATTCATCGCATATCAGGGATCATGGATCAGTTTGAGTACATCAGAATACTGGAAGAAGTCATGTTACCGTATGCTGAAGAGGAAATGCCCTTGAAATGGGTGTTTTAACAAGACAATGACCCCAAACACACCAGCAAGTATGTCAACACTGCTATTTTTTTTTACATTTTATTTCTTGACTTTCTGTAAAATATTATCAAATTCAATTACTTTTTCCAATGTTCTTGCTTTTAAATAGAATGTGCAGTGTCCCCAATGCATTTGTGTTCAATAAAATACAATTTATTTGAAGAATTTTGAGGTTTACTCACCTTTTTAAACACACTGCTATTATTATGAACATAACTGTATCTCAAGTATTGTAATGCATTTTTGTATTCTGTTGTCCTGAAACAATTAGTTGATTGAAAGAAAACAAATTTAGATAATCAAATATTTGGATAGTTCCTAAACATTCTAAGGTCCCTATTCGGATGTGCTACTTTTCTGTGTTTTATGGAATTGTAAATGTGTTGTCTTTGAAGACTCCATTTACCTATCTATTTACAGATTATATATGTAGGGGACTTGTCATGTAAGAGATTAGAAATCAGGTTTATGCTTTAAGTTTTAGGAGGGCTACTGGTTGTCAACCTGGCCTTTGACTCTTTGCTCTAGTAAAAAAAACACTGCGCCCTGTTTGAGCTCCCCATTTCAACTCTGCTTTGTTGAGAGCAGACAGAGAGAGGATTTGCCTGAGGGATGATCCATGTTCTTGTTCATGGTTCTGTTAGAATGTTGTTATCTCCTTCACAGGATGCATATTATCTCTGTGAGAAGAACCATACAATCGCTTGTGTGTGTGCGTGCTGGCAGTGTGCACGTCTGTCCGTGGGTAATCTCACATTCTGCTGCAGAAAACTGCATAATACTTTGGGTGGCCATTTATGGCTGCATGCTTAAGGACCTCTCAAGGTTCCGGTGACTCACAACTTTGTATTGCCTATATGTGAGAGGTTGTTCTGTGTATTTAACCGTATGAAAATATGTTGGGTGCTTTTGGAAAAAAATCTGGATAAACAGGAAAGCAATCCAGACACTCCAAAATCTAAGACCAACGAGGAAGAAAATATCAAAAAGCCTTTATTGTGTGGCTAAATCATTAAAAGCGCAAACATGTTTCGACCAATACAGGTCTTTGCCAGGGGATTTAACAAAACTTGTATGTTGTATTATGCCCTTGACTGCCTGCTGACTCCTCACTAACAACTATTAACAAACCTTTAGCCAGTAGGCGGACACACAGGCGCATGACAGTTTTATCACTTTTGTTAGTTTCGGATAGTGTGTTTGTGTAACACAATACAGCAGTGGTCTTTTCAGACACACCTGGCAGGGATCTTCACTCTATTTAGCGCTCCTTCCTAGTTTAAATCTATGCTGGCTGTGCTTCCTCTTTTCTTCAGTTCCCTGTGTGCTTCTTGTCTCTCAATGTCAGTGTGATTCTCAGTTAATTCATGGCCTAGAAAGAACTCTAGATGAATAACTGAAATTGTGTGTCGAAACAAGGGGGCCCCAAAGGGGACTTAACTTTGGGAACTCAAAGTTATTATGGGCTTTGTACTCACTTTGGTGGTTAAAGGCTGTAGCAGAACATAAATTACTACCTATGGGTCCTCCTCGCGAAGGCCTACGGAGACACGTTTTGACAGATTCCTCAGCAGAGCGATTCAATAGGGAAAGGGGCGTTCACAGGCAAGTGTCAAACTAACAGCTGCGTCAAGCTGCCATAGACATACAGAAGGTGACGGAAAGCAGAGTTATTTCTGCTGGAAAATAAAAGAAAAAAAGGCTTGCTTTGAAAAACAGAACTGATTAAAAAAACTAAATCATGTCGTCTGGTATGCCAAAATGGTCCGTTGTGGCAAAACATCTACTTTAAAAGAGATCTGAAAGTCAACTTTGTCATACACTCTAACTATGTAACTTCCATCGACGACGGCAACAAGGGGGCTTTTATTTTGAAAGGACACGGCGGAAGCGATCATTCTGTGTCATCCGGCTTGACATCGTTTCACTAACTGTCCGCCCTGCCCTGCCTGAGTTTTCAGTGGAGTACGCTAGGGCAGCACTGCTGTATTATATAACTTTGATGTACTCGCGGGTTTAATGGCGCAATAGCAGAATATCGCGGCGCAGATCTGTGGAATCATTACGGAAGTATCCGGAATTCGCGAGCGATCGATCACTTTTTTTTCCTCGTATCGGCGACGTGCGTTAAAAGTTATCGACAGCTCGGGCCAAACGGCGCACAGGGTGGATCTCGACAGCGCCAAAGCTAGGTCAGCGACGCTGTTGACTTTAGTTCTAAAATAGTTGATATTTGCGGACGATGTTTTCCTGTCGCACGGGGAGAGAGGCGGCGACGAGCCCAGCTGACATTTCACCGCGCAGCGTTGCTGCAAGGACGTTTTTTTTTTAATCGAGAGCATTGACTGTGCGGACATCGCGTTATTTCTCATGTTTTTCAACTTGGACTGACGGGAGATGACCTAACTGGCGGACCGCATCCTCTCACTAACAGGTACGATCTCTACTGCAACCACTTGTTCTTGTCGCTGGAGAATTATCAAGGGAGGCAATCGTTGGTTGTTTCTCTTCCCCCCCACCCGGAGGAGGCAACGTTAGGCCGACGATGAGCGTCCCCGGTGCTGCGTGGTAGGCGCACTGACAACTCTGTGCCGTGCGTCCCACTGACAGATCCCCCCCCGGCCCCCAGCGCCCGGAGGAACCGTCTCTTTATGTTTGTGTACGAAAGAGAAACGGTTGCACAAACGACGAGCCTATCGCCGGCTGGAGGCATGTGATGGTGAAATTTCCCCGCGCAGCCAACAGGTTGCACTAATGTTGCGTTGTGCAGTTTGGTGGGGAAAGTACAATGGTGGCGAGTCAGGAAACCCCAAACTTTTCGGACTTTGCTATACCAACGACCTTCATTGCCGGTCTCTAAAAATGCATCGCACTAGCAATCTCGATGAGAAAAGACTTGTTGCTAAAAGTCTGACCAAAAACGAAAAGTATTTATAAATCTCCCACCAGGGAGTTTGATATAAATAAATATTCATTCCTAATTTTTGCAACAACAAAACAAGAATCAAAATCTTCGCGAGCCCGCATGGGTCCCTGAACGTCACGTAACACAGAGGCGGCAGCAGCTACGTACGCGCTGTAAACCGCTGCCCATATAGCGCCATATCTCTTGAATGCGCTGGAGGCTATGGAGTCATGTCTTCTTCGACCGCTGCTTGAGGCAACACACATATTATTGAGCCAGTTCACAGGAAATGGTCCAGTCGTGTTTACCACTCGACACTGCGTTAATTCAAGGTAACACTTTGCTTTAATGTTGCGTGTATTTCATATAAATGGTAGCCAGAGTTCAGAGGGACCTGTGCGATGCAGGCCTGTTTTTTAATTTTTACTCCGAGGCACTGACTTTTGAAACAGAAATTTCGCCGCATGTGACATCTTGCCCGGTTGACATTACTGCTTTTTTTAATTTTATTTTTAGATATGGCAATATATTGCGATTGAAATAAACAGCAGCGAGCTTTTCTTTGCACAAGTTGTTGACATATGCGTGTGCTTGTATTCGTTTAATTGTATTATAGGTTATTTATATTTCATGTATTGGAAATATAGTTTTGACTGAATTGTTAATTTGCGCTCTGTTGCACATGGAGACGGACAGAGAGTTATTGGCGACTGCTGCAAATGCCCAGAGCCTCAGTGCGTTAATCTCCTACGACAGATGTGTGTTGTTCCACATGTGGGCTTGTCAGTGGCGCTGGCTGTTGTTCCTGCGCATTGCTTGCACTTTTTGGACGCTTGAGTTGAGTGGAGGGCACAGTTCAAAGAAATAACATAAACATTATGGTCAGTAATGTTATGTAATGTCTGTTTTTTCCTGTGCTAATTTTTCTCCGCCAGGTTTGTGCTTGCCTCTGCCATATTTCTCCAGTGTGGGTATGAGAGAAGGAGATGGCCAGTTAGATGCGACTGCTGTCATTTACATTATTTTTTTTAAAATATTATAAATAAATAAATAAGAGAATGGCTTAGGCAGAGGCTTAATATTATATACAGGCCTTAAACCATTAATGCTTTTGAACTGCACCATAACACAATTTTAATGCAGATGTTTCAAGACCCATGTCACTCTGAATGATCTATGAGAGGTATGTGTATATATATATATATATATACATATATATATATATATATATATATATATATATATATATATATATATATATATATATATATATATATATATATATATATATATATAGCTACTGTGATACTATGTATCATATTATCCAGCACCAACTCTTTCTTTTAATACAGCCTAACCTTGTCTCTCTCTCTCTCTCTCTCTCTCTCTCTCTCTCTCTCTCTCTCTCTCTCTCTTTTACTCACCCTCACTGTCCTGTTAGGATAAAGAAATGGATCAGGGCGGACTGAAGCGCAGCGGTAATCGAGACGACAGCCTGACATTTGGGGAGACAGGAGCTGGAGAATCCAGAGATGCAGGTGACACAGCTGGTTCGCTTCACCAGTCTGCAGTGCACCCGCTTGCCCAAGGGTCTCTGCCCCAGCCCACAGTGGCCCCAAATGGAGGGTGTGGAACCAAAGACCAGGGGGAGCTTGGAGGCCTCTTTGACTCCCCTCAGCATCATGTCCCGTGTGAGAGGTCAGACATGGAGGAGGGTAAAATCATTAGAAGGCTGAAACAACACCAGAATATTGGCATATTCAACCTGCCCTTGTTGAAACACAGTGTTGCCGATCTGGACCGGAGGCCCACCTCCGTCATCAGCACCTCAATCTCCTCCATCCTGGGCAACCTACCTCTGCCAGACCTTTTCCCCCAGCACATCAAGCAGGAGGCAACTTTTTCTCTGGATAAAGATCCGGAAACGTACAGCGGACACACAGGCGCAGGTCCCTGTGATATGGATGGCAACAGCAGTGGCCAAATCGAGGATATTGAGATTTGGCAAGACCTGGACCTTCCTAATTCCCTGCCAGAAATCAGCGATTTTGATTTGGATTCAGAAGTGGCACACCTGGATAACATCCTACACGACAGCAGGGGTGGTGGTGCTGTCAGCGGCTTGCTAAAGGAAACAAAGCCGCTCATGGGGAACGGAGTGAACTGCACCAGTGGGAATGGCTCAGATCAGCAGCACCACCCCGCACACCAGCAGCACCACCTTCTACAGCAGCATCAGCTTCACCAGCCGCCTGCATCCCTTCTCTCCAGCGTCATGATCAAGGAAGAGAAGGATCCGGACGACTCTTTCATCCACATCCGTACTCCTGGTGTTGTCAAACAGGAGAAGCAGGAAAACGCCAGTTTCTGCCAGGCACAGTGTCTCCAGAGCAGCATGAGCTCTCTCCATGGAGGCGGCCCCATGGCCTCATCTCTGAGCGTAGGAGTAGGATCTAGCTACCACTACAGAGCCAACTCGTCCTCCACGGTGGCTCTACAAGACCAGGAGTCTTTTGGCATGTACCCAAACCTGCCTCTGGTGGGGGAGACCTGGGCCAGGGGGAACCGGTTCGGAGAGTCCTCCGGGTTACAGAGGGGTGACGATGGGCTCACCTCTGCTGCAGCCCTGTCGACTTTTCCCATCAACTTCTCCAGGTAGGTGTCACGGAATTACTTGCTTTCTTTCACGGTATGCTTGAGGATATTTGCTGTGCTTTGTAAATGTTAAAATATGTAAAAAATTGCAGTGCAGTTGGAAAATAGACAATATGAAGTGTTTGTAATTGCATCCATCCTTTCATCAGTCCTCAGGTTCTACAGAACCAGATGAAAAGTTATTTATTTGGGGTTTTACCATTGTGACTGTCATAATTACCTGTTACCAAAACAGTGCTGTGATTTGTTTTAAGTATGAGATGTGTGTGTTTTGGTGTGTTGTGCTTTGGTTGTCGAGAACAGAGAGGCCATTATGACACCCTAAAATTGACCTTTTGATTTATCATTATCAAAATCTTAACCGCTTAGATGCCGTGCTTTTCCATATGCATTTCCAAGTGTATTATTTATTTCCACATATTTAGGCTCATGTCTCCGGCTCTTGGTAAGTCCTTCAGACCCTGTTAATTATGTAAAGTGGTGAAGGAAGGCTCAAAGAGAGTAATAGGAGTTAGTAATAATCGTAAGCAAAACCTTACAGTTGAGAAAGTGCTCCTAAAATTATTATTTTTTTTTTTTAAAACACCAAAGTCTTAGCACCTCGTCTCTGGCAGCCACAGAAAATATCTGGTCTCTGTTGATGCTCCTGAAATCAAATAAAGCTCGGAGTGATGTATCGGGGTCCCTCCAGTTCCCTTTAGGACACCTTGCAATTGGGCAATTAAAGCCCTGAGTGCGTTTCGTAGCGTTTATGCCCATGTCTGTGTGATTCAAGCACAAAAGAAGTGTCCCCTCAATAAGCCCCCGAAAAGAGTATAGTCACAGGTGGTGTTGTATGTTTGTCCGTGGCATATCTTCTTTTGTGAGGGGTGCTAACAGCCCTGGGTTGGAGAGCATCTGGCGCTTATCGTCTCCAGTAGACAGACACAGCAGGACACACATTTCTCCAATTTCTCCACATCACATTTTAGGAATGCTATGACAAGATGTAATATAGGAAAACGGTCTCCTTTTTATTTACTCAGAAGGCAGATAAGGTGATTTTATTAGTTGCTAGGTTACAAAAAGACGGGAGTGGAAAGATATACAGTGAAATAAATACAAGGATATAATTAGTTGAGTTCGTGAAAGTCACCCTGATGAGATAGTTAGACAGCCTATAAAGGATTTCTAATCTTGTGTCTTTGGTGATTCAATAACCTAGGGCACTTTCTTTCTTTTTTTTTTTTTTTTTTTGTGGTCGCTCGGAATCAGATGTTGAAAATCAATATTATTTTGGGCACAGTTGTAAAGTTGTTCTCAGCCACAGTATCTCATCATATTTTGTCCACGCTCCGCCCTCTGTGATTTTTACAGAATTGTGTCATAACATGGCGCTCGCTGTAAAGATATCACAGTTGCGTAACTGCGTTATTCCTACAGGAAATGATTCATTGAGAAAACATGACATGTGCATTTCTGAGGATTCAGTATGGTCATGTTTTAAGTGTGGGGGAAATGAGTTCCGTGAGAAAGTCATGTACATGCGAATGAGAAGTGTCAGCTGAACACACCTACTTCAGCGTGGATCTGATAACGGAAATGTCTGTGAGTAGAACTCTGAAAGAGAGATATGTATTTGCTCTGTTATGAGCTTCTTTGTAGCCGTGGCCTGAATGGGCAGAT
>NC_136590.1:30018291-30065791 GCF_910589615.1 Taurulus bubalis | reverse complement strand
AAGTAAAACGAAATACTTATTTCTGTCAATAAATGTCAAGGACAGGGATATGATGGTGCAGCCACAATGAGTGGGGCGTACTCCGGGCTACAAAAACGCATCTCAGACAGAGAACGTAACGCCATCTATATTCACTGCGCTTCTCACAATTTAAACCTTGTCCTGAACGATGCATGCCAAAATGTAACAAAGGTAAAATATTTCTATGATTCTGTACAAAAACTATATGTTTTTTTCAGTGGTAGCATCAAAAGATGGGACCTCCTGGAAACAGAGTTCAAAGCAGGGCCAACACTTAAACGGCTATGCCCGACGCGTTGGGCATCCCGGCATAATGCTGTGCGCTCTCTCCACTTTCGCTTTAAAGATGTGATGAAAGCACTGACGAAAATATGTCTATTGTCCAACAAAAAGGAAGAGTATGCTGAGGCCGAGGGACTCAAACACAGCATGGAGAATTTCGAGTTTGTCCTCCAAACAGTTATACAGGGTAAACGTCTCGAAACTGTAAATGTTGTTTCACAGAGCCTCCAGAAACAGAATGTGGATATTTTGCAGGCAAGCGAATATCTAGCCGGTGTATTGCAGAGCCTTGCTGCACTCAGAGGGGAGTTTCAAAGCCTAAAAGAAAGTGCCCAAGATCTTGTCCAGTCCTGGGGCATTTCTCCCACATTTCTTCACAAACGCGCCAGGCGCACCAAGAGGCATTTCGATGTTATGCGAGGATGAGAGGCTGCTGGATCCCGAAGAACACTTTAAAGTGTCAGTGTTTTACCAGACTGTAGACATAGCCATTACACAGGTCACCCGTAGGTTCAGTGGAATGCAAGAGGTGGCAAGGAGGTTTGGGTTCCTACGCCCACGAGAACTCCTGTCAAAGTCAGACAATGATATGTACCAGTCAGCGAGTGCCCTTGCTGAGCAATACGCTGACGACTTATCCGCGGACTTCCCAGACCAGGTGCTCGCCTTAAGACAGGCGTTAGAGTTCGCCATCAGGGAAATAAAAAATGGCTCAATTCATGATTTAGCAAACACGCTAATAATAAAACACAACTCCATACTATCAAGTGTGCCTGATGTAGCCACGGCCATCAAATTATTTCTGACAATATCCGTGACTGTCGCAGGCGCTGAAAGGTCATTTTCCAAGCTAAAACTAATCAAAACATATCTCAGAAGCTCCATGTCACAAGAGAGACTGTCAGGTCTGGCCATCCTTAGCATAGAGAATAAACGTGCGCGCAGTTTAGATGTAAAGAGCGTGGTTAAAGACTTTGCACACAGATTTGCTAAAAGACGCGCACATGTGTATTCAAATGCAAACCTGTAGAAAGTAGCCTACCGGTGTATCGACTATATGTACGCATATTTGTTATGTTTTTGTAACCTATGTTCACTTTGAGCTGTTCGATAGGTCCTAGCATATGTTTTTTTTCTGTTGGAATACATTTGTTCTCTGTTTGAGCTGTTTTTCTGATTGAATAAATTTCCCTCAAAAGAAAAGCTTGGGTCCTGTTCGTTTATCTTTGGATAATGACCGCAGGACAATACATTATCCCTTACATATGGGGGGGGGGCTCTCAGGGTTATTCTGCAGGGGGGCCTCATGTGTTTCCGTTACGGCACTGCGCTGCCCTTAAGAGCTTTGTCAGCCATTGTCAGATGGCACTTGTTCTTGAGGACTCAGGGAGTGGAGGCTGTCTTTTTCTGTTGTCCAGCTGGGTAAAAAGTGACTCCTGTAATGTATTTCATTTGTATAATGTTAGACAGAAATGCATTTTATTTCATCAAATCAGATTTGCATCAGATGTTTTGCTCAAGCATGTGAAGTTATGCGCCCACATCCACACACAGAAGAAGAAAACAAAAATCGTCTGTATGCATTTGCAGCCCTGATTGCTGCATGTGTACAGCTGGCAATGGCATAGATTGTCTCCAGACAACGCAGAGAACCTTGTGCCATAGACCAACCGGCCAATGATTAACCTGACCAAGGTTACTGTACATGTGGAGGCAAACATTCAGTGCCCCCAAAGCTGTCATTCAGATGTACACCTTGTGTAATCTTATAATCTCTGCCAGCTGGTTTGAGGGAAAACTTGATAATGGCCTCATTTGGCCTCGGTCAAAACACCGTTAATGACATTCAGTACGAGTCCATCCTTCATAGTTCTAGGTGACCTACTTCTTGTTGTATGTTTGCCAAGCTACTGCTGCACACTTAAATCAAGCACACAAAATGAAAGGCACTTCTATTTAAAGCTGATGGCAGGGTCTGTTCAGCTTGGCGGATCGTAAACTGTCAAGAGTTGTCAACAATGTTGCCAGCAGTTGCATATTACACAGTGACTTTACCCGGCACGTCAGTTAAACTTAGTCTATCAATTAAAAAAACGGCAGGGGAAATGTACATTAATATTTTTGCCCATTGTTTAGTTCAAAAGGAAAATTTGAATCATGTGTCTGGTGTAAGGACAACTTCAATTCGTCATTACTCAGGACTTGATTTATTCAACTAAATGGACTTGACTAGGCCTTGGCTCTACACCCAGAGAGTTTGCTCAAAGTCTAACACTAGTTGTGATAGACATTTTGTTTTTCAAAAGCCACCACTGGGAAGCACTTGAGATGATGCAAGCAGCTGGTTGACAGGCTGACTGGTAACGGTGTTTATCACAGACTGGTGTCTGTGCAGGACACACAAGGTGTGCTGCAGGGGTAGTAATACGGTGGTCTGTTCTTTACTTTTTTCTCCGTCTATCTAGTTTCAGTCAGTCTCTTTATCTTACAACCAGTTTGGATTTCATCTGAATCATATAAAATATCAGTTGATTTTATGACAGATGCGGAAGTGTCCTTCAATCAGAAGATTGGCGGATTGACCCCCGCCTCCTCCAGTCCATGTTGATGTCAACGCTTAATCCCAATTTGTTTCTGTAAACCGCGCCTACACTGTGGGAATGTCGCAAGAATGTTAGTCAGTGATGGCACCTCGCATGGTAGCCCCTCCCATCAGTATATGCATGGGTGTAAATGGGTGAATGACATGTGTAAAAGTGCTTTGAGTGGTCTCAAGACTAGAAAGGTGCTATACAAGTACTGTCGATTTATCATCTCTTATTCTAGGCAATCTGATATATCAATATCACAACTGAAGACAGAAAGATTTTCGTTTGCATCAAGAGCTTTTCAGTTCCTGCGTCGACTGAAGTGAAAGTTAATTTACCCTGGTCCTTCTTGCTACTTCATCATTAATTTGTCTAGCAATATTGACCCACCTCTCAGCCACTGTGTGGTCATTCTTTAAAATAGATTCCCCTCTGTGTCTGAAGCTGGTCTATTTTCAGGGCAGCTAGCGCAAAGGCCAAGCTACTATTTTTGAAGCCGCTTTATCTTTCGATGATAATGCGTTGCTGTGAGTTACTGTGTGCCAATTTTCTCTTGCCAAAGCAATGTTGGAAATAGACCCGAGTGGTGGAAGAAGCAACTGGTCAGCCAGATTATATTTATTGACACGAGTTGGCCATTATTCAAATATGAGGATAGCGCTTGTGGCATTTAAAGCGTGTGCTGCTTTTAAGTTGTTGTTATTGGGGTTCGGGTTGCCCCTCGTACGGCAGTGTTGCTGAGGTCAGAGCTGCTCTTTGTAAGTAATAAGCCGCCGTTGAGACGCTTTGAAATGTTACTGTTAAAGCTTCTGTTTTTTATCAAAATTTTGCTCCAGCTGAGTTTAATTTAAATCACTCAGGACCTGCTGTCTTTTGCATTTGGCTTTTAGCACCACTGTGCCCATAACAGTCACTGAGTCGCTGGTATGACTCCAAGTCTTGTTTAATGGTTGTCAGGCAATTTTTTTAATCTATTCATGTGTGCTGGGCTTTTCTCATTATTTTTGACATTTTACACATTGAGCACTTAATTTATAAATTTAAAAATGATTGTTTAATTTACTTAATTAAGGATGATTGTTTGTTCCAGCCCTGATTCATGCAGACTGCAGCTCTAAATATCACCAACATTCTTCTCCAAGTTGTTGGCAAATTATCTTTACGATTAGAGCCCCTTGTGCCAGAGTTGCATACCTGGCACATCCTCCACTCCTGCCCTGCACTGAAGAATGTTTTAGTTTTGCGCTTGTAAGAAACCAATAGTGATAAACAAAAGTGGAGGGCTGTGTCGCCAACACCCAACCACACACCTTACCCTCTTCCTTTTCCTCCAGATCGTCTCTTCCTTCTTTGATCTCCGCTCTCACAGGTCTCCTTCTCTTCAAGTGTCTCTCCTTCATTGCCTTCATTCTCTCTGTCTCTCGCTGCTCAGCCCAGATGTTGCACCATAAATCCTCCATTGCTCTCAAAGAATAGTACACATCTGTTTCGCCTATATTGGTCTACTTAAATTCAGTAATGTAGTGGTTAATTGACTGGTGGGCAAGAAGTGGTCAAAATTTATTTGGAAACAAGAGTTTGATGCTCAGCAGGAGGCAGTGAGAACAGTAGGGACTAAAGTACTTTGTTCACCACTCATACTTCATTACTGTCAAACATGCTGAACGGGTTTACTGATTGCCGGCAATAAATCAGCCTCTGCAACAGTTAGGTATGGACCATTTAACCTCGCCGCGTTCTGTGCTTTCTTCCTTTCATTTCACGTGACAAAGAGGGCAGGCCTTTGTGAGAGAAAGTTGTACTGGAGAAGACTTTTAAGTAGGACACAACTAAAAATGGGATTTTTTACAGTGAATCGGCTCAATTGTAATCGGCTTCTAATGTGTTTTCATTAATTTTGCATGTTTTAAATAGAATAACAGCATGGCTAAGCAGTGCATCAACTCTTTCCCCCTCGTTATCATTTTCTACCGCTCTCTTACTTTCTCTCTTTTGAGAAGTGTATCCTGGTTTGGACTGCAGCCCAGGCCTGACTTGTGTTGTAAAACCCTGGCACATTTCAGGCACCCTGCAGCTAAACTGGCTCTTGACTACCTGGATAGCCCAAAGCTGGTGACCCCAAAGGACCTTATTCTTCCCAAGCTAAACAATAGGAATCATCTAGAATGATAGCTAGTCGCTTATTCAATTAGGTTACATCTACACAGAGTTATCGTTTTAAAAATGATCTGTCTTGAATAGAAATATCTCCACATAAACTCAATTAAAAGCCTCCCCACATCAGTATGACAGCCAACAAAACATACATCCTGGCAGGTGTACAACGCAGTGTCTCCGTACTGCACATATACAGTAACTGTGCGGCCCAGCAATGTACTGCTTAAAGCCACCGAGCTGATGGTATGTAGGCTGTAATCCTCCAGAGGCACAGTGAGGACAGAGCGGTACAGACGGATCTCCACACACATTTGAGGATCTTTGCTACGACAGAAGTGTAGCAAAAGTCACGTATAGAAGAGAGAAAAGGATGAATTTTAGCCAATAATATTTAAATACACTTATACAGACGTGTCTACACATTTACAAATACCCTTGGAGATTTTTTTTTTTTACATATACAAATTTCATTACGCCTCCAGGGATACTGAAAACATGTTTGCAGAGTCCTGCACATATCAACTCAAGGTCCCTTTACATACCATTCTGATTACGTACACACGGACAGATAAACAGTTACTCAACTCTCCACACACACACACTTGCAAATAGTCTTGCCACAATAATGACCCCATACATGTCTGCTTATAGTGGGACATTGGCTAACTGTTTCAGCAGCTTCCTGAACTTATAGGCTTAGGTCTGATCCCCTTCTGTCCTCCTGCCACCATTATCCTGGTGGGCCGTAGTAACGGAGAGCAACAACTGGAGGAAATGCTTTTCGAAATGTCTGCAGATTCAGATATACAAGTATGCAAAATCTGTATGTATTCATCTGTCAGGACTGAAGCACATTTACAGGAAGCCCCTGTCACTGTGGGTTCTTTGATTCAGGATACTGAGTAATGGCACCCTGCCTCACTCACAGATTGGCTGGATCTGTTTGCTAAGAATTTGGTCACGGGCAATTTACAGCTCTCCCATATCTGGTTTTTCATGTCCATTTGCTCCGGGCGTAGATTCTACCCACCAGGCTTATGTAACAGTTTTCACAACTGTACTCCAGCAGCAAAGTTTTGGAGGCGTTGGCCTGTCAAGAGTACATTGAATGCACCACACACACACACACACACACACACACACACACACACACACACACACACACACAGCTCCTTGCAGTCATGGGTGGTGCCCTTGAGCACAAACAGGTACATGGATCATACATGAACATTAGCAGTAGTTTGATTATGTATATTGACTCATGCTTGTAGTTACAGGCTATAATCACAGTATAACCACGCTATGTGAGTCAGTGATTGGATGAGTTTGCCTCCTAATGCTGTATGGCACTGTGGCCGACACACCAGCATTCCTCAAGTCATTTTCAATGCTAGCCATTGTGACATGAGGCCACAAACGGACTCTTCCGACACCAGTCACGTTTTAACGGGCGTGGCGCTGTGCTAATTAAAATCGAGCTGGTCTCAACCGTTTTTCAGCGCTCCAATAAAGCGTCAACCAATTAAATGTTTTCGTAATCACGTGAACGAGCGCATGAGCAATACTTAAAAGCAAAGTCCAGAGCAGAGCCATCAGCAGTTTATCTGGCTGAGATTGTGCGGCCAGCACAAGTAATACATCTGTTTCTGTGTCACTAAGACAACCATGCGACTGAAACATGCGCTTAACTTGTCATCAAAAAATATCCATAATAAAACAATATTTTCTTCTATAGGATATAATTAAAAATATATATATATATATATTTGTTCCTTTTTGATTATCTTTACTTTACTTTACTCTTTACAAGAATTTCTATAAATTCTACGCTTGGATTATTGTAACCAAAGCATGCGATTTTCATTTCCTCTCTGGGTTTCTCGTGGCTTGAAAAACAATGTTTAAGTACGCTTGAGTCAGCTGTCTGATGTCCTTCTATGGTAAATAAAACAATGTTTGGCTATTTAATTTGCCTCATATCACATGCAGACTGAGACAACGCTTTAAGGCTTGAATGATATAGTACCATAGACAGTATATATTATTGAATTAGAAATATACTCTTTGTACCAGTAGACATCACTTAATCAGGGTTAGGAAAGACTAATCAATAACTCGCAAGAAGGCAAATTTTCCACATTGTGTATAGATCAGCTTTATCTGAGAGGTGGATCATGGAGCTTGTGTGGGAAATCGCAGCTCTTGAGATTGATGGTCACGGACATCTTCACAGTGGCGCTGGTATCACGTTTATGCTGCTAAACGAGGAGGACTATAAAGTATTTGTAGAAAACCGAGCCGAGGAAGGTTAGCGGTCAGTGGCGGCCTGTGATTTTTTTTTTGGGGGGGCGCGGTTTAAATAGCACTCCACAATGAGAAATAAGAGGTTTTGAGTAGAATCTTCTAAAAAACAAAGCTTTATTTCAAGACAACACAGTACTCAACACTGTTCGGGTCCCAACTCTTTCAGCCTCTTCTTGTCAACATCTGACCGTCGGTTGAAAGGTGTTTCGCGTAGAGATACCACAGAGTTTTCAGTCACCGTACTAACACAATCAAAGTCTCTGCTAGCTATGTTGCTCGCGTAGCTACGTGGGAGCTGTATGGGCTGTGAGGGAATGATAAAGGTCTCTGATTCGACGAATAGTCCAACCACGTTGCAATAAGAAACAATGTCATTGGCTGGTGGCGCACTTTTGCGCCCTAGGATTCTCGTTTCATCCGCCAATGAGAAGCTGTCCTCGCCGTAACGCCCCAGAAATGTTTGCTCGCTTCCATAGACTTCCATTTGGCCGGCGCCCCGAGAGGGGAGGGGCTTTCCTCAGTGATGATGAACGGCGATATATTATATTTGGTTACATTTAACTGGTTGTTGACAGGGGCTTACGGTCTCCCACACACATTTAGCGCGTCAACACAGTATATTTCTTATTTAAATTATTTGGTCCATAATGTTTTTTGACAATATATATTATTTTATTTTTCTTCTTCTTTTTTTTTTTCATCGCAGAATTTTAAGAGGGGCGGCGCCCTAGCGCCCTCTGTGGACGCACCGCCACTGTTAGGGGTGTGGTGGGGGCTTTATTTAGACCAACAGTCTTTAAATGCTCTGCCTATAAACACTGTCTGTATATAACAACTATAACATATTTACAGATCTAACCGGGATGGCTGGTTTAGGGGAATCATGTCAAGGTATAGATCTACATGTAAGAGAAGAAGTGAAAAGTGGTATGACTGAATATCCTATAATCCTCTGCATATGTCGTATATACAATATGTATAATCATGTGTATTTTTAAATATGATTATACAGTGTGTGTGTGTGTGTGTGTGTGTGTGTATGTATGTATGTGTGTGTGTGTATGTATGTATATATATATATATATATATATATATATATATATATATATATATATACACACTATATATTTGTGTATATTTTTAAATATGATTATACAGTGTGTGTATATACATACAAATATACATACATACATACATACATACATACATACATACATACATACATACATACACACATATACAAACCTACTGTGACCCAGTTTGCAAACTGTCTTGCTCCAAAGAAGACAAATTCTTCCTTGTTCCTCCTGTGACCGACGTCGGTGAGGAGGAGCTCTACTGTAAATGGTCCATAACCCAGCTGGGCTTCTGATGCTTTCTCTCACTCTTTCCCCACATCATTCTTTTTGATTTTCCTGCCCACTCCCCAGCCCTCTTCTACTCATTTCAGTGTGTTTGCAGCGCCCTTTTCATTGGACTTTGTTCCTCTGTTCCCTCGGTAACTGGAAGTTGGTCAAAGCTCGCCTGTGCAAGGCTCAGCTTTGGTTGTGTACTGCGTAGTAGTATAACATGTTTTTGTATTTGTTGCTATTGTCTTCTCTAGGGCTGGAACGAACAGTTTTTATTGTTGTTGTTGTTATTATTATTGCAATAATTGCTATTATCATTATATAAAATAGTGAAAAATGTTGATCACGGTTTCTCTCAAGTTTTTCCCCAGTGGTGTTTCACTTCTACAAGTTTACTTTGCTGTTTTATGTCTTTACGTGATTAAGGCTGCACTTGCTCAGCTGCCGCATGCTCGGCTCAACTCTGCGTTTGCACATGAGATGAGTTAAACGGCCTCAAAGGATCTAATGCCTGCTGTTCCCTCAGCCTTCTATCTGTTCATTACAGCTGAGACGCTCTCCCTTTTTCCTCAATCTACTCTCTGCTGGGTTTTCTCCCCCCTTTTCTCTCTTCTTCTGTGGTCTTTTACCGCTGTTTCGTCACTTTTTCCTCTTTCTTTCTCCACCTCCCTGAAGGGTGTTTGTCAAAATATATTTGCCTAAAATGTGTTAGTTCTATTATTTAAAAATCAAAAAAAGTTGTTGTAAAAGCGTTTGAAGCTTTTATAGGGGTGGGTGTTACAGTTTTAAATACATATCTACTCTTATTGATTTTACATTTGACATCACTTACACTCATAAGTTGAGCTTAACCCCTCAATATTTGTAGTCAATAGTCATTCATCACATTGCTTCCAGACTGCTGCATGTCTTGAGACTGATGCTGGTGTAAAACATAACACTGAGCGAGCAGCTTTACTATACTTAGTCATGCTGTTCTCTCAGTGCAGTTGCTATAGAGCTGAACTCCAGGGTCATGTATCAATTAGATGCATTTTGAGCTGAATTAAGCGGTTAACCGTCCAATATGGAATATTGATTATTGAATATTTCTTATCTCTGGGGAGGAATTCAGGGCTACTTCAGGCCAGAAACCACATTGAACCCTCTCCATGAATGTGGAGCTGTTGATGCCCACTCATTAGCCGTAGATATCCTGTGGCTGGATTTGATCCATTCTGCTTAAAGCTAAATGTAACCATAGTGTGATGAAGTGAAAGGAGCATCCCATTGCAGATTTTCTTTTATTGATATCCTCATGGTTCCTCAGCATACTATAGGTTTATCGTATGGCTATAATTTTGTATTATTTCGATAAATCATGTTTGTGTTCCAGTGTGCGTGGTGGATCCTTCTAAATACCATAATACTAATTACAGCTTTCACTAAGAGAGAAAGTTTAAATGAACTGACTGACGAGACCTTTGAAATGTTAGTGTAAGTTATTTTGAATAAAAACGAAAAGCCCTAATTCCCATGAGCCTCGGCTAAAATTGGCTCAATTCACAACTGTAGCAGCAAAACACAGCGCCATAGTTGCTGAATTTATCCAAAATGAACCCAGTATCAAAGACAGGATTTAATTTAAACTGCAAATTGTGTTGCCAGTTTTCTAAAATGCGTAATCTTCAGCTACCGTACATCGTTGTAGCACAAAAGAAAGTCATAGTTAGTTTCTCTACTTAGCTTTTCCTTATACAGAACCATTCTTGAAATGCAGCATGATGTTTGTGTGTCTTGCAACACTTTCTCTAAACTGTAATTTGTCATAAGTACCCAAGTTTTGGTTTTCTCAGTCAGTGTTGGACCAGGCTCTGTGCTTGTGTTAAACAAATCACCCAGCTTTCCATGGCTGATACCTTTAATTTCCTTTTTGAGTATTTGACAGACGAGCCTGCCAAGTAATGTGAGAAGAGCCGTCTCTTATCTGGATTTGGCAAGATGCGAGTAGAAGTAGAAGGCATGAAAATTACCAGATATTAATTTGACATTGATGATAACGGTATGTGAAAGTCTAATGGCAGTGAAGCAACTCCCTACACATTTTTATTACCAGAAATAAAATCTTTATGACAGAATAGTATTTATTTTCAACGCAAATTCTATTAAAAAGTTTAAAAAAAACGTTGAGTAATTCATGTTGTAAAGCTTTTTGAGCTGCACTCTATTATGAGCTGTTTTAAGCATATGAATGATTGTCTGTGAAATTGTTAACTGAGGATTACAAGACAAGTCATCGTACATTGCTTCTTTGTTAGTTAAGCTCTATAGCTGTGATGGACAGAGTTAACGGCATGGAAAATAGTTTTTTGATGGAGAGGAGACGGGAATCATCCACTCTTGTTTCAATGTCATTAACACCGTAAATATATTTGCATATTCGGATGATTACAAACTAATTATCAGTTAACTGATCTTAAAACCTCCATATTATCAAAGATGACTCCGCATCAGCCAGTCAAACTTCCTTTGAGTGCAATCAGTCGATGAGCTGGATTTGCAGCTTTTTATTTGTAAATGAAAGGTCACAGGTCTGTAATAGTTTGGGATGGATCATCTTGACACACTTTATGAAGGAGGAAGACAAACACTGTCATTTTTTCTGGTCCCTTTTGAGGCATATGGTTTTCATTTGTCCTTTGTCTTTTTAACTGCTAAGTGGCTGCTTTGTCATCTATTTTTAATGCAACAGTATTATCCCCAAAAAACATTGCAAAGGCAATCTGACACAACACCCACTGGCGCTCACCGAGGTGAACTGACATCAGAAAATGAAGTGCAGTTTGACAGAAGAAAAACTTCCATCACACCTGTTATCCATTACAGTTATAATAATTCAAACTTTTATAGCACTTTTCTAAGTACACAAAGATGCTTTACATTGGGGACAAGAGATGGAGACAAACAGAACAAAACAAAAATGGAAAAACAAAGCAAACAAACAGAACATTTTTGGTAACAAAAAAAAAGAAAACTGGAGAACCTGTGAGGGTCAAAGTGGAGGATAGGTGCAGGGGTTTAGCAGGTGAAGGCGAGTTGGAAAAGGTATCTTTTGAGGGCTTGCTTAAATGAAGAAAGGGTGGGAGCCTGACGGGTGTGGATGGGGAGAGCGTTCCAGGTGGTGCAGCAGCTGAAGGCCCTGTCACCCCAGGTCCGGCGCTTGGTCCGGATGATCTAGAGTGTTTGTACCGGCGAACCTGAGGGAACGGGTTTGGGCGTGGAGGGGGAGGAGGTTGTTTAGGGCTTTGTAAGTGATGAGTACTGTAATCATTTGAAGTCTATCCTGTGTTTGACCGGGAACCAGTGGAGGTTGTGTAGGACCGGGGTGATATGTTCGCAGCGGTGGGTGGAGGTGAGCAGGCCGGCGGCAGAGTTTTGGACATATTGAAGTTTATTGAGGATTTTGTTTGGTGAACCGTAGAGGATGCTGTTGCAGTAGTCGAGTCTGAATGTTATGAGAGCATGGATAAGTTACAGTCAAATGAAAAAAAAAAATCATAAAACGATAAGCTAGAACTTGTCAGTACTCCAAACATTTCTCAGATGCAATGCGGTAGTGGAGTAGGAGGTCTGTCATAAAAGATCTTTGCTTGGCTGGTGACGTGTGTCAAACGCGTGCACCGATTTAAGAAAGAGCACACTGGTGATTTCGACTGCCTGTTCTACTGCAGTTTTCAAATCCCAGGAGACACAATATTTTTTATTTATATAATTACATAATTTTCTAAAATAAGTATAAGTAATACGTTTCTCAATACATATGAGAAAGACTATGTAAAATTATCATTCCCTTTTGATATTACAAATTCGTATAGATCAGTCAATATCAGTAAAAATGATTTAAATTCAATATTTTTGTTAAGCACCTCAGGGTTCAACATGGAAAGCAATGAGGAATAGTGTGTATGTGTTTGTGTTTGTGTTTGTGTGTGTGTGTGTGTGTGTGTGTGTGTGTGTGTGTGTGTGTGTGTGTGTGTGTGTGCATGTGTGGGGTGAAATAGACATGCTCCTTGGAGCTCACCCCTGCCCTGATGCACTACTTTGTGGAGTCAACGCTTTGTTGTGGTCGCTCCTTTAATGTCGACCCGTGGTGAAAAGAAAAGCTACTTTTACCACTAATGGTTTTGTTCACCTCCATTAAATCAATACCGCGGGTGACTGTTTTCTCCGCTGCAGCACCAGTAGGAGGACATTTTGGATTTACGTCTAGCTCACACTTCCCTTTTGCATTATTTTTTAAGCTTTCTGTCCGTGCTGCATGTTTCTGAACAAACCGTTCGCTTGATTTGTCCTTTTAAAAACGCTTAACATTGGTGTCTCGAGCAAGCGCCAACCATTAGTAATCCATTGACAAACCAGTAATGTTTTTATTCGGTTCCAGCTAACATGCACTATTGTCTGCGCTGTTGACAAAGGCAGAGGTAATTTCCCCCTTACATGCTGTGATCTTGTTGTTGGAGCTATATCTGTGGTTGTTTGGACTACAATAATAGGAGCAGAGCCAACCGAATCACCTCTCCAGAGCTCTTATCTAGCTCTTTATCCCTGCCAGCTCTTTTTTCATCAGTCAATGAGTTCACCTGGGTGAAAGCTAACATGCAGGATTCCCTCTTTCCCCTCTCTCTCTCTCTCTCTCTCTCTCTCTCTCTCTCTCTCTCTCTCTCTCTCTCTCTCTCTCTCTTTCTCACAGACAGGGCCAAAGGTTGAGGCAGAGCCACAGGTTATTATATGATACGACCTGTTGAGATATGTATTGTGATTAATGTTTCATTTCTTTCTTCTCTTCCTTGTTTTCTTCTGTTTCCCCCTATTGCCATCACTTGCTGTCTTTGAATGAGGTCCTAACAGGAAGGGCTGTTTTAAAAACACAATCTAGTTTTTGTCCCCCCTAATTTATTTCTCTAATCTCATCTTCGTAAGTGATTTTTTTCTTTCCTCTATCTCTTCTCCTCATCGCCCCCTCTGCTCTTCATGTCATATCTCCCTTCACTTTTTTCTCCTCTCCCGTCCATTGAAATGCTCGGATCACACCCCACCGCATATTTTACCCGAGTACAAGCGGCTTCATTGGATGTTTAGCATACTCCTCTAGGTTAATGATTGGCCTCGCTCATCATGTGCATCTCTGTGTGCATGCGTGGGTGTATCATGTGGGTGTGTTTGTGTGATAAAGGGAGAGAGGGCAACTGTATGTGCATTAAAAGCAGGATAACTAAATATAAGTAATGTTGTGCCCTCATGGACTCGGGGTAAAAGTCTGCTTTGGTTTGATATAACCACAGACATGTTGCAGGGTACAATTGTACCAGCAGAGGCTGCAGGCAGCTGGGATCAGACTCAAAACGCATACAAATGTAATTAGTTTGCAAAAACATAATGAGAGAATGAACGGGTATTAAGGAATTGGTTTTGTGTGTTTTTATCTGAAACTTTTTTCATTTTAGTTCTACAGTACAATATTGTTTTTTTTTCACTATTTCAGCGTTTAACGCAGGGGTGTCAGACATCCGGCCCGCCAGGGGGTCCAGTCTGGCCCGCGGGATAATTGTTAAAATTGCACTCATGCAATTACTCATGTTAACTCATTTGACTCAAGGTGTGCAAAAAATGACATCGCCAAAAGGCATGCTGGGTAAATGGCACCGCCCACACAGGAAGACTTTTCCTGTGCAGCACAGTGGGCGGGCTTTACCCATCATGCCTTTTGGCGATGTCATGTCTTGCACACCCTGAGTCAACTTATATCCGTGAGACGTAAGTAGCTCAGACCGCTGTACACGTATCTGTGACTGTAAACATTAAATGTTACTGCCGGCTGAAGAATGACAATAGTCGTTACGGCCGCGCATGCGCCAGTAGTATCAAGGTATTCCCCTGGGTCCTAAATCCCTCCAGGTTAGCACCCTATGTACCAATCAAAACAGCTGCTGGCCAGTTGCGAGCGAGTGGTGAATAACGATGGCGGTGACGGTCCTTTTTGACGTCAATAATTTAATGTGTTTATTTGGAAAAAAAATGCCGTGATATACCGTGAAACCTCCAGAATCTTACAAAATACCGTGATATGAATTTTTGGCCATACCGCCCAGCCCTAGGGCACGCTATACATTGACCCAGAGTCAGAATTCATTAGACCACTGACATTACTATAAATATTGCTCAACTGCGAGGGAATCTGCAGAGGAGAGCCCAGGCAGGTAAACAGTGGGCTGATGTCTGAATTTTTGGTCTTTATGTTTCTAGTTTATTGTAAAAATACCTTCAAATAGGGTTTATCATCCAAAAACCTTCACCAATGATTTAAACATAGAGAAATATTGTCATTATGTATGCGTTTATATGCTGTGATTTTACTGGTCCGGCCCACTTGAGATCAAATTGGGCAGCATGCGGCCCCTTCACTAACATGAGTTTGACACCCCTGGTTTAACGGTTTAATTCTGGCCAAGAAAACCATCACATGGGCCTCGCTTCATCTTAACAGGCACTTTGACGGCTGTTAAAAACAAATGTTGCTTCAGTTTTTAACTGAGCTTGGTTGTAATGCACACACAACTGTACTGTTTTTCAGCGCGCCCTGGGAAGGGTTGGAGATAAATCAAATACACATGCATTCATTTGCATAGCGTGATACAGAATTGTAGGAGGTGAGCAACCACAGGTGTATGATTTTTATTTTTATTTTCCCCTATTCCCTGGTTTTATCAGTTTTTCGACCACACTCCTTCCCAGGGATTGTATCAGTTCAGGATTAAGTTTTTTTATGAAAATGAAATTAGAATTATATGTTGTTTTTTTATTTATCATCAAAACACATGTTGATGACTACTTGCATTTATTGATTTTAAATTTCTATTAAATGAAAGAAAATCTCTTTGTAATTTCTGGATATGATCCCGTGTTTGCTATCGGGTAAATCACAGCTAGAGATGTAAAGTGATGACTACTTATTTTAACAGAAAAAAAGGTGCCCACATCTTTTCTTTTTTTTTTGCCTCCAATCCTGATATCCTATCCTCAGTAGTAGTACAGAAGCTAGCTCTAATATTTGCATGTACATAAAGACATGATGTGGACTTTGAGGTGACAAAACAATTACACTTGACAGGTTATGGACCAGAAAGCTAACCACCTACTGTAGTTACGCCTCAGCATCAACACAGCCTCAGCAGACAGAACAATGGATTCGGCCTCGCTGTGCTACTGCAGCACTTCATTGCAGATTTGAAAAGTTAACACACTGCAGCAGTGCAGAGGCTGTTTTGTCTTTGGAAAGCCAAAACGCTGCCAAAGCTGGGATTTTAGGGTTCATTGAAAAGCTGCTATCTGTCTCATGTTTCAAGAAAATCTCACCTTGATTTCTTAAATCCCATGTGTCATTTCATGGTGCCTTTTGCTAAAGCCTGAACTGGAGTTGTGTTTTGCAACTTCTCAAATCCCTGAGTAATTGTTCTCTCTGCCAGGAAGATCATGGGATTTGGCCACGGGAGAGTGAATGTGCACCTCTGTGTCTTGCCAGCTTAATTTTGTATTCTGCTGCAGCAAACTGCATAATATTTCTGCCTGAATGCTCAAGGACCTCTTGTGTGTTGCAGTGACTCACACTTTCTCAAACTGTCCTTTATTGCCATTTTCCTTGACTGACTGCTGACTCCTCACTTAATACTTTTGACCGGCCCTCGGCCAGTAGGGGTCGCTAATGAGTACATCTCCAGCCAGCAGCTGCTACTGTGCACTCAGAGACACAGTGGGGTATAACAGCCTATAGTGTTGGCCAACTGTGGGATGCATTCCTTCAATCGCACAATACAGCAGTGGTTGTTGAAGACGTACCTGGCGCAGATCTCAGCTGCTGACAACTGCAGGTTCCACCGGGTTCCAGCCAATGCTGATCGCGGCCGCTATAGACAGCTTGCAGTTGCACCAGATGAGCTTTGTGATGGAACCAAATTGAACAGCACGTTTCTCAACATTTCTCATAAATTTGGAACCTGTTTCAATTCAGATGTCGTTCTCGATAGCCGGCCCTGCTACTCTGCAGGGCCGGCACAAACACTTGTACTGTCTGTCTCCCGTCTGTCAGCGGGATTCGGTTTGCAACCTAAACTTCATTAATCTGCTTTTGCAGACCGAGATGGTGGGTGTATGTAGATGTAAGCATAAAACATCCCCGCTCTCCTCTGCAACTGTTTCTCTGCATTGCTGCCTACCAGTTCTGCCTGCATGCCTTTATGTCTGTACTATACGTGTGACCTGTTTTCCATCGTCACTCAGCCTTTTGGCAGCATGGACCAAAAATACTAACTCCACTAGGGTAGGGCATGGCGGACTCCTCTCTATAAGACAACTGTAAAGATAATCACCAAAATGCTGAAAGCCACAGGCCTGTCAACACACTGACTCCAAATAGAAAAAGATAAAGTACATAATGTCAGCAAATATACAGTAGAGGGAGAAGTGATCAATTTTAAAGCGATCACGCTTTGGTTGAAGTTAGTTTCAATGCATTGGAAGTATAATGTCAATTGAATGAAAGCAGTCAATGGCGTCCGTTCACTCGATGCTAGCAGCTAGTAATGTTTGCAAGCGGTTGTCTCCATTTCCTCAGACACAACCACTTATTTTCAGAAGCTGTGTCGAGACGGACATCCGGGGGCGATACTGGGTACACGTATTGAGTTTCAGCTTCTGCTGTATTTTGTGTATAAAGGACTGGCATTCAACACTTGCTTAACCCCAGCCCTCATTCTCTGCTGTGTATGTGTTCAAACATACATGTTTTATTATACATTTTTTACATGTTATAAATGTAGGCCAAACTGAAATGGGTGGTGTACGTTTATTTTTTTTCCTTCCTTATCACACCACAGGGAAACCACGGCCTTCCACTCCCTTTCTTTGTTTTGCCTCGATGCCAGTTAACCAAGTATTTTTTTTAATTGCAGTCTTTTTCCTCAATTATTTCCTTGTTTCATGTGAGGAGTTTTCGCCCAAAGTCAGCCTTGAATTGTTAGGAAGAAATCTTCCAACAGTACGATGATGATATCATTACTCTGTGCATGTTCATGGACTTGATCAACATGTAAATAGCTGTGGTGAGCTTTCTGTTATGTAATTGCTGTTGGCTTACACGCTGCATGTCACTGCTCCTTGTTTACAGCAACAGAAAAGAAAGGGACAATACAACAAACTGCTCCACACTCGTTCCTTGAATACCATGGGAAAATATTAGTGAATACATTTGTGGTCAACCATTATGAGTTGGTGATGGTATAAATTGGTATTTTCAGTCAACATGCTGTTGTGAGGCAGAAGGATGAAGAAAGCAGAAGAGTGGGTGAAAGGAGGAGGGAAGACTTTGGGGGTGGCAAAGCATTAATGTGCTAAGTGAAAGCTAATTACATAAGAGCACCAGGGGAAATGGGTGCTTTGTGCCCTCAGGCCCTGGCCATCTATCTGATTTAAGACACACAATGTGTCAGCAGCAAATCGAATCTGCAGGGAGCAATTGAAGGTTCTCTCTCTCTCTCTCTCCCCTAAATATTTGATAAAAGCATTAGTCAGGTCTCGTTCTATCCCTAATAATCAGTTCAAGCTAATGGTATTCATCACCATTTTGATATTTGATCATGTTTTGGGTAATCCTTTAATTACTTGATAAGAGACATTTCTTAATTCCTTTAAGTGTTTAATAACTAAAATGCTCTGACAAGAAAACGTGGTATCTGTTGGTGTCGTGCGACTGTAGTGAGCCCGTCTGAATGGACGTCCTGCCTGCGCGCCCATTCACTAATTGTGTGTGACTGGAGACTTCCTCAAGCTGCTAGCTTAACAGCTGTGAGTACTAACAATAGCCATGCTCCTTGTTGTACGTCCATTATGATATGATTACGTTCATAATTATATTTTTGGGGAAGTGGCTTTGGAAGGAGAGCTGGAGGGCCGGGCTTTCAGTGTTACAGACTTTGCGACTTTCTCGCTAGATGTTGAGACTTTTTGGCGCTAGTGCTGCTCGCTACTTTAATTGGAAAGGAGATGGCAACACTGGGCTGGGTTTTTCTGTTGGATAATATTCCAAATCTGGTGTACTCTTGCTTGTTTCTCAAGATTACCAACCCTAGCTTTATTCAGTAATCTAAATAATAGTAAAACAAATGGCTGTCACAATGTTTTGTTTTGTCTGTCCACCAATCTAAAACTCCTAAACATTAATGTTGAGTTATCATGGAAGACTTAATTGCAATTTAGAGGATATAACCAGCTATATTAATTTAATTGAATATCGTATACAGGAACATTCCTCTTTCAGTCCAGAACCACATTTTTCTGGTGTTTTGGTGAAAGAAGGACAAAACACAAAGTGTTCTGAAATATGATAAATTTGACTGCGTGAATCATCCATATCCTGCTAAACTTAATGATAAGCATGCTCTTAGTGTTGTAAAACATAACTAATTTGGATTTGATGTGATAAACTTTAAATATTGTGCCATTGCCCTTCATTTAGCTCCCTGTGGTCTATACCATGTGGCCCAATTTTCTGTAAAGCTCCACATTCCAATACAGCATAGCTACGCTCCAGGGATTGTGACCTCATCTCATCTAAACCGTACCCTTCTCAGACAAGAACAGTAGAAGTTGTGTCCTCTGTTTAGCAGCTTTAAACTGCTGACTTCTGTTCTGTACATTGTCTTGTACATCAATGTTACAGAAAAAGGCCTAACAGCGTATCCTGCTAACACATTTTCCAGTTGTATCCGTACTGTGATCTGTTATTTTCTGGGCTGCTCGGCCCACACACACTCTCTATATATAGCTGAAGCTCGTGTAAAGAGGTGAGCCTCCTGCTGGACCTTGCTGGGTGATGCTGCATGTCTGAAATAAATATCCCAGTGATGATATTTATATCAGAAAAATGGGAAAACAAACTTGTTAAATAATCACATTCATATGATATTAAACAGGAAGATAACATCAACGCGTGCGGTCGAACAATCCTGAAATATTCCCTGTCGTGTTTCATAACCTCTTTTTATCAGTTTATAAATACCCTTTTTATCGTCTGTTTTGACAACATAATAATTTTGCCTCACAATATCCACAACATCCCCATATCATCACAACATGACCCGGCTGAAAGACAATAAACAAAGGTATCGAATTATTGCTCAGCCTTGAGGGCCAGATCACTCACAGATATGAAGCTGAATTTTCTCTCATTCTTGTCTGCTTCCAGAATGATGTACATATTAGATATCATATTGGATCCCTGGATATCTCTGTTAGTTGTTCATGTGTTGAGTGGCAATTATACTGCATTAAAGCTAATGTAAATACAAATGTGAGTCAATTTATCAGGCTACAAAACTGAAACTATGCTAATCGTCTCAGTTTTAGCACGCTTTGTGAGCAGTCCTCTGTGAACACACAATGCAGCTACACAATAGTTTTATTCAAAAGAGGGAAATTGTGTTCGGGCCTGACGAAAATAAGGGGGCAGAGCAGACGGCAGTAACTTGTTTATTTTTGAGTCTGAATTAGGAGTTCTCTGGTTCGCTTGCCAGTCACAGTGGAAACTATTGTTAATGAGATGTCACCGTGGCTCCTTTGCTAATGATTCTTTATGAGCATCTGTGGCGCTTTATTGTAGAACACAAATAAGACGGACGGACGGACGGTGAGCGGCACAGTATAAAATGTGAACATAACAATGGTGGGATAACTGGGATGGCACAAACGTCAACTGCCACGCCGTGCATAAGAGGAAGTCAAAGTGTTGGCTGAATTGTACACTCGTTTTTCCCAGTTTGAGCTTTCACTTTTCACTCACTCTGGCCTCCACTCTTAACACAGCGGGGTGAAAAAGAGCTGGCGCACAGTTCGCTGCTCAGGATGAAAAGGTTCCTTTTCATGTCGGAGTCATTCGGATAATAAGTAAAAAAAATCACATCTGTTTTCTGAACCATTACGTGCACTCTTGGATAAAATGGTGTTATTTGATCTGTTTATGTATGTGTGTGTGTATGTATATGTGTGTGTATATATATATATGTGTGTGTGTATATATATATATATATATATATATATATATATATATATATATATATAGCATCCTTTGGTCCCTAGGAACTGTATAAATGCAAGCTATTATTATATTTAAATGAAGGAATGAGGAATTGTATTGCCAGTCAACAAGTGCTCCAAGCTAAATGAACTTTAGGTAGTCCACTGCCCAAGTCACACAATGTGTCTACTCATCTATCCTCTCCAACCTTCTAACTAACAGGTTGTGCAGCTCAATAAAAGATGTAGCACCTTGTCCTCCTTTTGTTTCAAGGCAACAATCATAATGGCATGGAAACAAGGTCCGAATCTGGTCCGACATCTACTTCACAGGAGAAAATGGTTTTGTGCGTGGTTGAAAACAACTGTAACTGTTCAAGTTACACAGAGGGAGAGAGAACGAAAAGGCTGACATGATGGTTGAATTGACTGCACTTTGAAGGAGATGTAGGCTTTCAGATGTAAAGGAGGGGTGGATGGGTGAGGGGAGTTTAGCGGGAGAAAAAGGGAGAAGAAAAGAGGAAGCCATCACACAATCACATGATGATTTCTGAAACAAGGGTAGCTTTATAACTATGCTCCTCTCTAGCAAAGAAAGGCTCCACTCAGTAATTCAAAGAGCAAATTAACACACACGCTTTATATTAGTGATACACACACACACACAGATAACATACACATACGCTGTGTACGCTTGTCTCTGGGTAGGTGAGTTGGATAATCCCATGACTCGCCTGACTTCCCTCATACTTCCTGCCAGTCGTGACACTCGATTGGCTGACAGCCGAGTGCGGGCAGGGGGCTGCCCCAGCAGCATTAATATGAATATTACATAACCTTGGCAGAGGAGGCAGGGTGAGGGAAGGGTGAAGAGGGGGAATGAGCAACGAGAGAGGACGAGGGAGAGAGACGGATGTGTTGGAGAGAGAAGAAGTGAGAGTAGGGAAAGGCAGGAAGGAGGAAAAAGTGCAGTCAAATTGCTCAATAAAGATTAAAAAGGAAGAGAACAGCGTATTGGGTTGATGATGCAATAGGGCTACACAGTATTACCAAATAATTGTATCTCAGTTATTTTGTCACATTTTATTTTAGGGGAAAAATATTTTTAAGCGTTTTGCCATATTTGAGTACAGAGCTCACAGACGGTTTATATGACAGCGTATTTTATCTCAGCATGCAAACTGTTTGTGTTTTGTTTTTATTACGTTTGTTGTGTTACATGTGCAATCCTGTTGGATTTTTGAATATGTCTTTTTAAATTTAAGTGATGGGCTGTTGCACATGCCAGTTAGCACAGAATGCAATAATTCATAATAATGATATTAATACAACAAGAGGAATGGAGTACTGTGATTTACCACAATGACTGATGTTGTCTTATTGTCCTGGAATCACACACGGCTCATTTGTCGAAAAACAAATGCAATATAACATCAAGTCATAAGAGCCAAAAAATGTATCTGCAACAATTTATTAACCAATTGAGCCCTTTTGAAGCTGAAACGCCAACTATGTGTATGTTCTAGCCTCTCTTTGTTTGGGTTAATTTATTTCTAATCTGATTATCTTTGAGTGGTGATCAGACAAAAAATATATTTAAAGTCATCGCCTTGTGCATCCGAGTGTGCATCCTAAGATGGGTGTAAAATCATGTATTCCTTTTAACCTTTATGGGTCTCAAATAATGGATGGATATCAGGGAATAGGAAGAGCATGGAGGATTTTCATTATGTACCACGACCATAAAAAGATGGAACTAAATATTTTGCAGAAACTAACATAATATCCTAACTATTCAGCTGAGATAAATGTGCATGGAATATTACACAATGTTGTGTTTCTTACTTTCTACTGACAATACTGTCTTGAATTAAAAAGGACTGCAAATTATAACCACCAACAATAGATTGCCATACAAACAACATCTGTGTTAGTCATCAAAAGTGTGATACATCGATAAAAGCAAGTTCGAAACCACGCTGCTCACATTAGTTTCCCCAAATGTCATAGTATGATGTGTTTGGACAAGTTAGTCAGTTTCCTATTTGGGTCAAGGCTCAGCTCTGTGAATGTTCTCATATTCTACATCACTCTGCCACCGCCCGTCTCATACTTTCTGCTCCCACACATTGGCCCAAAAAAGCTTTTGATCTTAATGGAAAAAACAATCCACTCATTGGTTCCCACTGTAGTCGCTGTTATACGATTCCCCAGTGACACAGCAAGTCAACCCAGTTCAGCCTTTGTCCATAGTTATTACAGGCACGTTGTTTGTCATTAACGCTTTTCCACTTCCTCATCATCTCACGTATATATATATATATGTATATATATATATATATATATATATATATATATATATATATATATACATATATATATATATACTGATTGCATAGAGATAGAGGATTGGGCATTAATGTTACAGCAGGATTTAATTTCTTGTTTTTGGGCTGGAGTCTTGTTGGCCTCCTGATATTTCTGCACAGCCTCTCACTGTTGACACATATTGTGTGTTCCTGTGTTCAGACAAGAAGAGAGGTTTGTAGGTAGAAGTAAAATAGCCAGCAATGTGGTCGGTCTTCTGCCTCAGAGCATAAACACTGTTTGGCCTGTTCAGATTTGTGTTACATTTGTCATTTCTAAGACCCGCTGCTTGACTGGTACAACCAATTCTGTACAGTGACGCACACAGTCGTCTTTTGGGGAAATTACATTGATTTATAGATTTCATTAACGCTACCAGCCTAATCCTAATCCTTACCCTAACCTAAACCTAACATTATGTGGACTGTGGACGGATATATGTACCCACAAGATGGGTAAAACATGGTCAGAGACACTCACTCACTCACTCATGTGCTGTATTTATTGATATATTTGGGTATTATTGATGAGATGTGTGTTTGTTTGATTACTATGCTTCCATTTTGTGTGTGTGTGTGTGTGTGTGTGTGTGGCATGGCTCAGAGCCATTGGCTAGGATGGTTTTAAGTGTTTAATTCAACCACCACGCTGATCATCATGATTTTTATAGCACAGCATTGTGTTTCATGGAACATTTAGCTCTGCAGTCGTTTAAAAATGGAAACCCTACCTCCCAAAAAAAAGGCCAACTTAAACTAATTTTAAACATAAAGAAATGTTAGATTAAGTATTGTAGTGCACATGTTACTAATAACAACTCTAATGATCTGAAAACTATAAAGCAAATACAGTTTAAATGCCTTCACATGCTACACTTGGTTGGTTGATGTCATGTGATCTCCCGCTTCACTGGCAGTCTTTCTTTTTTCCGGTGGCTGAACAATCCCATAAGAGCCATCAGAGGACAAGCACTGCCCCATAATTAGTGTGCACGGCATCTTCACTTGAATCCATCCATAGCAGCTTTAAGTTGACAAGTAATGTGAGCGCCAGAAAGATGAGCGCATGGCAGTTCACCATACTCCTCATACCGGACAGGAGGGACGTTTCTATAAATACCGTAGTACTGCCATACTGCCGATCCAAATGTAAGACAAGTACATATGAGCAAGCATCTGCCAACATTTTGCAGAGGGCCAGTGTCGCAGATACAGTCAAACCACAGTATGTACAGATCAGAATAAATCTAGGCAAAACAAATTATTTCTGTGTCACGTTTACTGTGGGGAATCCTGTGATTGCCATTTTTAACAACACAGTCTATCTTGCTTGACATGGGCTATAATCAGGGTAGGACATTTTCTTTCTTTTTTTGAAAATTGCCCCCACTGACTGAAATCCAGGGGCATTTCACAAAAGAATTGGGGGCACTTTTTGAAACTTGTGAAATAACATTTAACCTTTAAAATAAATACTCAGGCTTACAGTATATGAGCAATTGTCATCAAATGGCAATAAGGCTATTAGGCAGTAGTCTACAGATTTAAAGTGTTTTATTAGATTTTTTAAACAAAAAACAAACAGAAAACAAATCAGACAATCATATTCAATGTTATTCTTATTTCTTTGTGGTTATTTATTATTACATTTTTCTAAACAACTATTAACAATTATAACTTTTCTTTCTTTTTTTATAATTCAAAATCATATTTATAGATTTTGTTACCTTAATCACGTTGTACCTACCTAGGAAATACAGATAGGACAGACAAAACAAAGAACAAAAACAAAACGTGTAGGTGCCCTGCCTGCATCCAAAGTTAACCCTGGCTCCATCTGCTCCAACAACAAGATGATCGGTCCAGTTAGGGATGCCCTTGGAGATCAGCAGTGACCGGATGCAATGCAGGATGCTGTCAGCTATGGCACTCTGTGTCCTCAATTCTATTAGGGTGATAAATACACACAATGTAATACAAAACTAAACAAAACACAAGTGAGCCACTTCAGAGAAATCCGTGTACTGTATGTGTAAGTAACCTATAGATTAATTGATACACAATAAACTTGAGCAATAGATAATTGATAAGAGATCATAGATAATTACCCTAGAAATGCCATTCGAGGGACACCTTTATGCAGTAACTCCACATAAAGGACCTCTGTCTAGACTAGGGGTGTCAAACATACGGATCCGGCCCGCCAGGGGGTCCAGTCCGGCCTGTGGGATAATTGTTCAAATTGCAGAAAAAAAAAAAATACCTGAGTTGGGACTCTAACCACTGATCCTCTGATTGTAAGACGGGAATGGTAACCAATGAGCCATAGTTGCAATTGATTGCACCACTGACATTACTAAACATATTGCCCAACTGCGAGGGAATCTGCAGAAGAGAGCCCAGGCAGGTAAACAATGGGCTGATGTCTGAATTTTTGGTCTTTATGTTTCTTGTTTATTGTAGAAAGACATTTTTAAAAATAGGGTTTATCATTATATATGCGTTATTATGCTATGACTTTACTGGTCCGGCCCACTTGAGATCAAAATGGGGAGCATGTGGCCCCGTAGCTAAAATGAAATTGACACCCCTGGTCTAGACTCTAACGTTAGCTAGCTTGCAAGCGAGCCTTTGTAGCTAATCGTAGCTAACATTAGCGAGCTCACTCACGTAGCTAGTTACTTAAAGCGAACTAAATAATTTCAAAATAATGATTTCTAGTTATCACTCACCGTAGGCGATTGACCTAGTGACGAAAGTCCACGTATCTCTTGATGTTTTTGCTCCCTTTCATGAAGTCCACAGTATAATTTGCCTGCTGGATGGACAACAGCTTTGGCAACTTGTTGTCCACAAGTTCGACATGCCTCACAAAAAAGTATTGTCTTTTTCTCGTCGTCGTCTTGCTCCACCCCACGCCAATCTAGTTTCCATGTTCCGATGGTGGCTGGGTGTGTGGATTTTATCTTTCGAACCTGAGATGGTGACAGAGCCTGTGTTAGCTGATGCTCATTTCTCCTCACAGGAGAACTCGCAGTGACCGGTCTGATCAAGGAGCTCTCCATTTTCTCTCTTTTTTTTCCCCTACACGCTCACGCAACATCAGTCAAGGCAGAAATCAAAAACATTCTATGGCAACTGGAGCGGGTCATATTGTCTACGATGTTTTTGACAAGTTCATTAAATTATCATAATTATTAGAATAAATTATGGGGGCATTTTTTGCCCCTGTCTTAGTGATATCAGAGGCAAAATAATATTTCTTAGGAGCAGTTTTGCCCTTTGCTCTCGTGTATTTCTGACACTGCTATAATGTATCATACAGTTTTTATTTGAGTGTCAAAAAGGGTAAGAGTTTTGTTGAGGTTTATTACAGTACCGCTACTGGTGACTAAAAAAAACAGTTCCAAGTTGTGGGTTTGATAAGTTTCACAATGAGCCATACATAGTCATTTAGTTTTTTAATCATGCCGCCTGTGAACTCTGTGCTTGGAGGTATGTGTTTTATGTCTAAAAATATCTTTGGATTTGTATTCTTCTTTTGAAGTTCACCAAAGCTTGTGAACTCCCTCTTTTTTAATTATTATTGCAACAGATTACTATAATTGTTTTCCTTAGTTGGAACTGAGCAAATCTACATAAAGATAATCATCATTGTGAGCTCCCTCTTCCAAAGTGGGAACAAGCTCCCTTCTCTATCTTCCCTATTTTTAAACCTGGATCCTATTTTCCCATCCTATTTTTTTAAGTGACTTACTTACACATTTATGAAATTGGTATTGAGTGAGACCACTCTGTAGTGTAATTGCTCTCGACAATTCTGCACCATTTATGTACAGTATGTCCACTTGAAGTGCTTGTTTTTGCCGCTGACATCAAATGTTTTCCTGTACCTTACACTTGATCCGGTCTGTTTGTTATTGTGTCATGTGACTTGTTGCAGGATGAAAGTCATGGAAACGTGAGAGAGGAGAGAAGGGCCTAGGCTATCAGTTTGTTTTGTAGGAGTACAGAAAGTGTAGCAATATCATGGCTTGGCAACGTGGATGGGACGTGAGATTTCAGAACGAGACTTCTCAGAGTGAACAGACTTGATCAAGCGAAAGGGGAAGACAATCTAGATCCTAAGGTCCTTTCCATCATAACAATTTGAGTGTGTCGGGGCCACTCAAAACTGGACAACATTTAAAAAAAAAAAACGTTATCCTCAATAGTGCACTTTCTGAATCCCGCCACTATTTGAAACGATCCGACTGTGTTGGGAATGATGTTGGCTAGTCCAGTGTTAAGCTATGGCTAAACTTCTTAGCTGGAAGTCTTCAAAGATACACCCTCTCTACTCCCACTTGGTCGCAGTGCAAATTACATAAGCAAGTGTCGCCTTCCCGCTGACAATGAAGCTCTGGCCACTGTGAATTTGGGTCGTGCTTGTTTGGGGAGATAAGCAAGGACGGCTCCTGGTCTTTGAGACTGACGCTCACAAGTTCTGTTTATTTCCTCTCTGTCTGGCAGACATGTCTCTGTAAATGTAATGCCATGGGTAGCAACAACACTCGGAGCATCGCGATACAGAATCGGCACCAAGATATCTATAGGCCTGAATGCAAAGTCATTATCGAGCTTAGCGAGCCAACTCTGTTACGTGATGCTAATCTACATTCCAATGAGTGTGCAGCCAAAACAAACAAGGGAGAAAAGATTTAAGCCCTTCTAATGCTGTTAAATTCCTGTCATGGATTACACAGCAGTGTCAGTCTAACACTAGTTTGAAGCCTCCCCTTTAAACCTTACATGCTCTCAGGGCACATGCTGGCGCTTCGCCTGCAATACACCTGGCAAAACTGTGTTGGTGCCTGGTTGAGCAGTTCATGCAGTTCATGCGTCTCAGTTACTTTAAGTCTAATTATAGACTGTTGAGAATAATAACAACTATGTGCGAGTGTAGGCAAGTTTCTCAAGAGATTTAATGTGTCTTGGGGTGAGTATTAGCGCTCAGTTACACAAGAGAGGTCTCCATAGGCTTCATTGGGTTTGACTTATGTACTTGCACATTAAGCAATAATGAGAAATCAATCAGTTCGCACATACAAATTTATAAACCATAGAATATATCAGATTTAAGTCACAGAACTTTAACTAAAGACAACAACAAGTTATTCCGGTTATTTGTTTGTTGTTTTTGGAACCAATGAACACATATGTACTATACATTATAGTTTAATTATTTAAGCAGTACCACCGTCGTTCTTAATATTCTAGCCCTTGTCCAGCTCGCCATAGGAACAAATATCGATCAGAGAAACTGCAGCACAATAAAAAATATGAATCTGTTTTTAGTTCACATATTTCCCTTCGTTTACCAAATTTGTCCACAGGGTCTGCATGTTACCTAGCAACAGTACAACATACAATTGAAGCTGCCCATAAACCAGCCCTGAGCGGCCTGCTTTGGATTTAGAACAAACATCTTTGCTGCTCACTCATCTTTACTTATTTTCCTCTCTCTCACCCTCTTTCTCTCTGTTTGCATTTCAGTTCTTCGCCGAGAGCAGGAGAGACCGTCAGTTCCGCGTTGGTGGGCCAAACCAAGCCCGGCGGGCAGACGCATAAGATCTGCTTGGTGTGTTCAGACGAGGCCTCAGGGTGCCACTATGGGGTTGTAACCTGCGGCAGCTGCAAGGTGTTCTTCAAGAGGGCCGTCGAAGGTTGGTCTCCCATGCCTACCTACCTGCATCCACCCACTTAATCAGACAGGACACATGTAAATGACGGAGAAGAAAAATAGGTTTTACATTTGAATGATTGTATCTACACAAATCTTTGTATTGAAAAGGTTTGAGTGTATATATATAATTTTCTTTTGAACCAATGAGTTCAATTAAATTTAACTCATCCTTTGAACCAATGAGTTGTGGCAACATCTACACCAGGCTATAATCAGATTTAAATATACATGTTTGTGTATTCTGTTATGCAGCCACAGCCTTGTGCACCTAATAGCAACAGTTAGCATCCATTACCTTTGTACATTTTGTCCCAAAGCTCATTTATTTGAATTCCATATAATCAGCTCTTGAAGCTCTTGCACAACAATGAAACACCTCTGCTGTTTCTCTTTTCTAGGCACCAGAACATTTTATTATTTCCCAAACTCCACGATCAGAGTGGAATAGTAGGCTGTTAGCTGTCGGGCTTTAGTCGACCCACGTCATGTTCATGCATTGTTTGGGGTTTGAGTCTTAGTCCTTACCTTGTACTGCCACCTCTACTTTCGTCTTTCCTGTTTGTCCTGTAGCAAAGTAGGGATGACTTACAAGTAATTATAACGAACAAACAAAAAAGGGGAAAAAGCCAACTCCAAAAATCTTACTACCATGATACCCTCCCGATTAACAAAGTGTTGCCTTATAGCGGACTAGTTTTGTAAAGAGCTTGTAAAGCAGCCATTATTCTGCTTGGCTTCCTAAACATTTGATATCTTCTAATACAACATTCGGTTCTTGTCTCAGGCACTTTGTGCGTCAGGAAACTTGTCTCAGTCTAATTGCCTTGACAAAATCTTGAAATAGGGAGGGGCAGGAATGCATCTGACAAACAGAAAGTAATTCATGTTAATGTATTTCTGCAATGAATTTAATTTCCCTTTGCTTCTCTCTGCTTCTGTTCCTTCATTTCCTGTCTTTCTAAAGCTTTACAGATGTGTAATTAGTTTGAAAAAGCCTTTTTGAGGAGTGTGTTTCTGTCAATAGATTATTGCATTTATCAACAATGCCTTGGTGAACAATACATGGACCACTTCCCATTTATCATTGACCCAATACTGATACTAAATGCACAGAAATGAGCCACACTAATCTCTTGTTTTTTAAGTCCAAATTAGCCGAGTCATTTTTCTATCTGTCTGTTTCCTCTATTTCTGTAACTAACGCTGCCTCTTAATAATAGTTAGTGAGCTCATTTTGAATGTAAGGTAAACAAACTGTAGATTGTTTTATGCAACAGGTCAGGACTTGAACATAGCTAGCTGGTGGTCGATGATGTCAATTTAGAACATTTTGGCCAAAACAAGCTACTATTCCTAAAATATTTTTAATAAACCATTATACGGATAAATTGTAGAATTCTAATTATGAACACTCGATTTGAGCAGGACAATCTGCTACGTTTAATTGGTTGAGTTGTATGATTGTTGAACGTTATCTAGCAGTTTCACTTTTATGATGTGACGCTGGTGTAAATGCCAAGCGCTCAAACTGAAGTGTGAGTTTTATTTAAGAGCTGCCTGCCATAATACTGAGAAGGTTAATCTGTTAATTGTTTTTTTTCTCCCCCTCCTCCATTCTCTGGCCGTTGTCTTTATGGTGAAGGATGGAGAGCACGACAAAACACAGATGGTAAATAAATGCACTTTTAATATTATATAAATTAATAATTATGATGATAATGTTGGTCATACTTTCATCCTTGATTTGCTCATGTCCCTATATTCCTTAAGCACTGAAATGGGACCGTGACTGATTTTGTGTTCTTCAATTTCTGCCTTTTATTTTCACTTGACCTTCATAAACCTCATGAGATCTGATGTCAAAAATCACCTCAAGTTTTTTGTTGTTTTGTTTCTTTGTGGTGTCCATGGCTCTACTGATAACTGTATTAAAGTTACAACTAGGTTTATGTTCTTAAAAACAAAATCATACTGGATTGATTAGCAACTGGGTATCAATATATTATGACTTCAAATAACAAGTGTAGCTAACAGTAACATAACGCCATAGTCCTGTGAAATCTGTATATCTCCAAAACGAACGAGTTCAGTCATTATGCATTTTTCAGATCAGATCAAAGAATCTGGTTGTTTTTTAAATTTTAAAAGTAGAAGGATAACATGAAGCATCACTTAACGATTACAACATTCAACAAATGAAAGCTGCAAGCAGCGATTAAAAGGTCCCTTGCCATATTCGTTCACTGACTGTAAAACAAAATAAAAAATGGCCAACTTCCTGCTGAGTTTAAAGCATAGCCCCAGGAGACTTTATTTTAAGCGTCTTTGAGTACTTAGAAAAGCACTATATAAAATTAAAATATAATTATCATAAGTCCACAGGATACATGTGCCGACTAAATGTCGTACATCTAGACTTTGTTGAATTATTGTAATACAGGACGCGATTGAATTTTGGGTAATTATCAAGGATTCTTGCTTCCCTACTTCCTTTTAAACGATCAGATGAATTAAGTACTAACTGTTGCTTAATTGAAAGGAACTGGTCCGGTTTGAATTGCACGTATTTGCTGTGAGTTGACAGCGCTAACCACTGAGCACTGTTGAGCAGACACTTATGAGCCCTACATGTTAGTGTTGGCTACACACCAGCCAATGGCTTCAGCACCAGTTCTGAAAGGTGCTGCCAGGCCCTTGTTAACAGATCAGGGCAGGGTAAGGGAGCAAGGATATCAGTGTGATTCAGCTGGCACTTTGTACACCACAGATGGCTTTTTACGCCATTGTTTGCAATGACTTGCTGTGGTAACAGAGAAGGCTTCAACTGGCAGCCCGCAGGCGGCTGTCTTGTCATCACACAGAATAATTTCCAGTCTCTGTGAAATATGATCATTTGTAGGTTTCAAAGGTGATTATTTTTCTGTGGTTTTGATAAATGTCTAGATATATTTGCAGAATGCATTTAGCTCCATCCACCAACAACACAGGGTGCTGCTGTTCTGAAGCATCATTAAGCTGAGCTAATCATTTGCTTGGTGTCCCAGATGCAGTGTTTGCTGGTGCCCATAGTACAGGCCTGGCCAACCCGCGGCTCCCGAGCCACATGCGGCTCTTTGCCTGGTTTCATGCGGCTCTTGCGTTCATATCGAAGTTTGTGTTTTTTTTTGTTTCTTTTTTATCTTTTTATTGATTTTGCAAATACTTTAGACCACTGGTGTCGAACTCAAGGCGCGACGGCTTGAAAGCCATGAAATCGCGGACCCGTTTTCAGTCATTCGCGGACCCGTTTTCAGTCATTTGCGGACCCGTTTTCAGTCATTTGCGGACCCGTTTTCAGTCATTCGCGGACCCGTTTTCAGTCATTCGCGGACCCGTTTTCAGTCTTTCGTGGACACGTTTTCAGTCCGTCAGGACGGTCATTTTACATGGGCAAAAAAAAAATAAAATCCTGTGCTTTTATTTTGAAGGGATTTTTTAATGCGGCAGAGTGCAATTTATTCAATTTCAGTCATATTGATGTCATATGTTGTAACTCTGTTACGTTGTTCATTCTGGTCACATGACATCTATTGCTTCTGTCCATCCGGGGAGAGGGATCCTCCTCTGTTGCTCTCCTGAAGGGTTCTTCCTGTTTTCCCTGTGAAATGGTTTTTACTATCTTTATTTGGGGAGTTTTTCCTGATCTGATGTGAGGTCCCGGGACAGGATGTTATTTGTACAGATTGCACATTTTAATTTGTGATTTTGGGCTATATAAAATAAACTGAATTGAATTGAATATTCACACACTCCTCAATGCTGCGTTCACAACACACTTTACTTGCGTGAGTTTACACATCAGACTATTTGTGATAGTTTGCTTCATTCCCAACCTTTTTTTTGTTATGTTCAAAAAGGCTGAAGTTATAACATTATTATGTGTGTTGTATTACCTTGTATCCTTAAGAAGCACTTTTGGGTTTTTAATTGAGTGTGAAAGGGAATATTTCTGTTTGGCATACTGTGATACTATCTCAGGTTCAAACCTAGGTACCTAGGTATGATGTGGCTCTTTGCAGTAACACAGCAAAAAATGTGGCTCTTAGTCTCTGACTGGTTGGCCACCCCTGCCATAGTACATGCATTGAGTGTGCTGTATTGTGCTCAGTATTCACTCACTTGTGAGCAAACAGGAGGAGGGCAAAATAATGTAAAGCACCTCATGATAAAGGAAGTTGATCATGAGTTCACTGTTAGAAAGGTAACTTAACAGGCCAGTGTTACAGATGGCCAGCTTTGTGTGTCTGAACAGGGATTGCTCTGACATAAATACGCAATTGAATATAACTGAGCTGATAGTGATGGACTTCACGAGACGTATAAAACATGCCTGTTTCCCATATATATTTAAAAGAAAATGCCACAAAATTGTGAGGGAATATCTTTATTTTTTGTATTGCTGGAGAAAACAATAATAATACTCTCACCCATATACAGTATGTATTATGAATTTGCCCTTGTTATCCCCTTATTTTGAAACAGGAAGTAGTCCCACGTGTACCCTTCCACTGACCGAGTCCATCTCTGTTAGCTCAATCTGGTCCATTTTAAATACTGTCACCATTGATTATTTCAAGTCGAGAGGAAACAACCTTTTGTTTTCTCCTAATCATTAATACATTATCTTATTATCTTAAGGGCTTCTGTAGTTGGGAGCTCAAAACCATGTCCCAATAATGAAAAAACACAAGTTTTTCTGCGGTCGGTGCTGTCTTTCAACCTGTTGGTATATTTTTTTTAAAGCACTTTTTAATCATGTTTTCCAGAGGTATTATTTGAGTTACCTGTGTTCTACACTGCAGTGATTCACTCACCGTTTCACTAAAATACTGTGAGCTGCCTGAGTTTAGATTTCTATGAACATCTTAAAATGTGGATAATATTAATGGGAGAATTATCCTTTTGTGGACATGGACATGTCTGACTGTTGTTTCCAGGGGATTGTAGATGAATTGGGTCCATACATGTGTCAGCTGACATCACTGGCAGGAACAGCAGGCTAAAGTCAGGACAGGAAATGTCTCCACTGCGGGACTAATAAAGGAATATCTTATCTTAAAGATGGCTTAAAAATGTGTGATTTTGTCTACAATTAATTTCTATCTCAGAAGTGTATGTGCGTCAATGTAATTGTAGTACATTTAGTTCAAAGAGTGCTTTAATAAATGTATCATTTCATCATCATAATGCCAGCAGCAATATTGAATGCCCTTTAGTTAAAAAAGCTGCATCAAACAAATTATATTTAAAAAAAACAGTAACACTGTTTATGGTCCCAAGGAGAATTTTGTCAAGGAACTGTTGACTTTGTGTAAGGTCTTGTTTCAGCCAAAGCTGTTTTTTCATCATCATGCAGAAAATTCTCAGTGTGTATGTACAACAAATGAAGGGTTGCTGGAAAGTGGAAGGGGCAGAGCATGCAAATATGCATTGTATTATCCACTATGATGATCTCTGCATCAATTTTGAACATAGTCTCACAGATATGAGCAGAGTGCACCTTACAAGGTTTCCATGCCATTATTTATTGTATCCTCTGCTTCTGCCACTCTTCACAGTGTTATGGCTATGAAGATCTGCTCAATAATGAGTAATATTGTTATACCAGAAGAAACTAATGAGCAGGCCTTTCACCTTACTTCTCCATATCTACAGTAATTGCGTTTGGGGAGTACATGCATAAGGGGCATATGCTCTTTAATAAGAGATGCTCTTGAACTCACCATTTTTCAGTGGAAGAACGAGACTCATGTGAGTGGTACATTATGACTGTGTTTTTCCATCTCAGCGCTTGAGCTGAAACAGTTGAATACACTTCAACTTTAGGTTAGATGCCGCGCAGACCACTTATTTATTTGGAAACCAATGAGTGACAAACCACTCTGACATCCTATCAACTTTTGTTTGTGATTGCGTAGCACCTCATAACATCTTCACTGTGGCCTACGTGTCCCCGTCAGACCAAAATCTAACTTTTTTGGAATCCACTAGTTGGACATTTTTTATTGAGTATGTCTTACTATGAAATCAAAAGAGTTGATCCTGAAAAGATAACATTCATGCGACATTCCTCAGGCTCTGCTACACAAGTACTGTATTTGATGAAAGCAAGACACTGTTGCACGGAGGCACAGGCTAATGCTATTGAACTGCAGCACCACCAGTCTGATATCAGTACGAAGATGACAAAGATGAAAAGAAAGCACAAGAGTGTTACCAAGAAATGGCACAAACACTTAATATCAGAATTAATTCCCAGGCCTCTGAAGATAATATTGGAATAGTGTTGCTTGCATATTACTGACATTTCTTCTAAAAATGTTTGATAGTCTATTATTTCTTCCCTCTGGTCATATACCTATTACTGCCTCTTTTCAAATTAAACAGATCTAATCACTGTTTCATCCGCAGTTTATATTCCTGCATTTAAATCATGCACGGCAGCATACAGAGTAACTACGAGAAGGGGAAAGTGTTCTTGATCTGCAAGCAAATGTACACTATTTAGACTCTAGTACATGGGTCTCAATATGAATGTGGACTATGGGGACTATGTGTGATTGTTGGGAGAGAGCTCTGTACATATTCATGGCGTGTGCCTTGTGTTTCAAGTGCAGACTTGATCAAGTGAAGCTGTCAACACCAGAGGAATGCCACAGGCTTGTCAGGCTTACTGTAGAATCAGCAGGTGGTTAGTGTGGTAATAATACATGCAGGCCAGGCTAATCCTTCTCAAACCTTCTTAGCGAGCTAATATGTCTCCCCTTTTCACCTTCCCTCTCCTCTTTACAGGTCAGCACAACTACCTGTGTGCAGGGAGAAATGACTGCATCATTGATAAGATCCGGAGGAAGAACTGTCCAGCCTGCCGCTTCAGAAAATGTCTTAAAGCCGGAATGAACTTGGAAGGTAAACAGTCTGACCCTTCTTTGAATCACACCAGACTTCAATAAAACACTTGCGTATTGTAATGTGAGCTATTTCCTGATGCAAATTGTAGGATATAGTTACAACAAGGATTTGATTAAATTGGATTGTTCAAAAAGTTGCGTGATTTAGAAAATACAGGGCAATTTGCAGTTTAGTTAATCTCAACCCACACCCTCCTGAGAAATTAACAATTAGACACTCACCAACGTTTTTGCCAACCGACTTCTATATTCACTCCTGCTACTATAATATTGCTTTGCTAGCTTCTATGATCCACAAGCTAACAGTCAAGTGTGGTTTCATGTGATGGGTCAAGCCCAATGGAATGGCACCTTATCTGATATGTTAAATGCATGTATGCACCGTAGTAAGTGAAGTAATCAAAAATATTCATGCATTTTAGATTTTTTTACTTTTGTGCGTGCTATTGGAAGATACCAAAGATAATAGATAATAAACAATTGACCCTGAACAGTGGCAAAGTGTATTAGCACTTCTATGCTATGCAAGCTTTTCAGGTATACCAGGGGTGCCCACACTTTTTTGGCTCACGAGCTACTTTTAAAATGACCAAGTCAAAAAGATCTACTTACATTTATAATGGTATATGCCTATTTATTTATTTATTTATTTATATATATACCGAGTATACTTTATATTTACAATATTGGCGTACCTTGCATAACTGCATGAACCTTTATGACGTTATCCAATTCTGTACATTTTTGGTCATTACATTTTACTCTGATGATTTCACTGAATGGAACCAGCAGGGTTGCATAGTCCGGACAGTAGCTGCTGGTAGCCAGCATCAGGCAGACTTCCAAATCGTCATCAGTCATGGTGGACTGGTGTTTGGACTTAATATTTTTTACTAGGGTAATACATCAGGTGTGTCTTTAAGTAGTAGCTTGTTTAAATTCCCCATTAATTAAGTATCATTCATTGTCCCTGTGACGCATCCACCCACTCTTTCCACTAAAGCCTCCAGTGTGTCTGGTTTCTACACCATCGCCCAAGTTAATGGGAAATGGGCAAGTCACATTAGTTTGAGTGTGTCATGTCACTACACACCTCCTGCTAAATGGTTGTCTGAGAAAATTGTTTAGAATCCCATTTGTAGCTCAACATGTGTAAAGTACACTAAAGTGTACTTTTCATACTAAGTGTAACTATGATGAAACTAAAGTTGATATAAAAGGCATTAATAAAGTCTATCATATCGCATTTATATTACTGTCACAATATTGACCTCAAAATAGGCCGTCTGTTCTCAGACATCTCAGTGAGTTGAGATGTGTCTAATTGTGCTAAATCAAATATGCTTCGTGATTTTAATTTGGTTTCATGATTGAAATGGCCTGTAGTCTCGTGCAATGCCAATACTGCTGCAGCTCAGTGGAAATGATTTCTTCTCAAGGAAAGCCTTGAATGTGAGCACAGATATTCCACAGTGATACAGCAACAAATTCTGAAATTGACGATTTTCTTCAGAGGACCACGAAAATCCCTGAAGTCTTGAATCGTATGTTCATGTTATCGACATTTTGCTCCAAATATAGTTGGAATGGCTGCAGTGTGGATCAACCAGTGTTAGTCACACACTGTGTGTGTGTGTGTGTGTGTGTGTGTGTGTGTGTGTGTGTGTGTGTGTGTGTGTGTGTGTGTGTGTGCGTGTGTTTGTGTGCGTGTGCGTGTGTTTGTGTGCGTGTGCGTGTGTGTGTGCGCGCGCGTGCAATTTGTCTGTGAATGTGCTGTGCACGTGTGCTGGTATGCAGGCAAGGCAGTATGAGAGCTCCTCAGGCCAGAGTTTTGGATCATCAGGTTTAGGACACAAAGCAACAATTATGCAAGTCAAGATTTAAGAAGATGCATGAAAAGCAACAGGTGAAGCACAGCTTGCTTCAGTGCTTGGAACTTGGGTTTTTGGGTTATTTCAGCTGATGCTTCCTTGGGGCATGAATTTGCTGTCGGTGTTGAGGGAGATTACCTGTAAACAGTGCATTGATTGTCAGACGGAGGTGAAAGTAGCTCCATATAGGGAGAGACGGAAAGACAGGGAAAGGGATTTGATGGACGTCAACTCATCAGCAGACGGACTCTCACCAGAAAGGCTCTTAGTTGCCATAGAAACGCCAGGAGAGGAAATTAAAAGTAGGTAGAGACTAGAAAAAAAACATGTTTTTTCATGGTACCCTCTCAATCCCTGACATGTTTTGCACATTTAGTGGGAGAAAATGTCAAAATGATACGCAGGTAGTCCACAATGTAGACTTACTGTTCTAATAATATAAAACACCAGTAGCTCTGGGGCACTTTCATTTCGTTAATTTAGCTTTCTGAAGAAAAAACAAGTAGCCCCCTAATATACATGTTGTGTGGTATACTACAGCAACACATTTGCCACAGTACAAGTCTGGAGACTGATAAAAGTAAAGTGTGTTAAGTGTGTGGGCCAGCCAGCCTCGGTCGGTACATTAGCTGCAGGTTTGCTTGTCTGGCAGTTTTAATGGTCACACCTGTGTTTCTGACTTTCTTTTTTTAACTATTTTATGCTGCTTTGATCGTCAACGTATTCTTCTGTGTGACCTCTATTGTTTAGATATTAGAGGGGTGTCAAACTCATTTTAGTGAAGGGGCCACATGCTGCCCATTTTGATCTCAAGTGGGCCGGACCAGTAAAATCACAGCATAATAACGCATACATAATGACAATATTTCTCTTTTTAAATCATTGGTGAAGCTTTTTGGATGATAAACCCTATTTTAAGGTCTTTCTACAATAAACTAGAAACATAAAGACCATAAATTCAGACATCAGCCCACTGTTTACCTGTCTGGGCGCTCCTCTGCAGATTCCCTCTCAGTTGGGCAATATCTTTAGTAATGTCAGTGCTCCAATCAATTGCGACAGTTTTCAGCAACCGTTTGATTCAGTAACGGCAAGACGGCGGTGGTGACGGGCGCAGCTTCTCAACGCTGATTGGCTGACGCAACTATGACTCACGCGATTTTTTCACCAGAGTTGGGATAGTCTGACTTGTGCATGTAATCTACTCACGCAAATAATTCGCGCCGCGTTTGGTGTGAACACAGCATTACAATCAGAGGATCAGTGGTTCGAGCCCTGGCACAGCTATTTTTATTTTTTTCTGCAATTTTAACAATTATCCCACGGGCCAGACTGGACACCCCTGGTTTAGATGCTGTTGGTTGTAAAATCTGAAATCACACGGGCGCATCTCTTGCGCATGTGTGATGCCTGAAATGTATTATAATGACTCACTACTTGCTAGTTCCCTTTTTCATCTTTCCTTCCCTTTTTTTGTCTCCTCCTTTTTCTCGCCATGTCCCCCCAGCAAGGAAAAACAAGAAGCTGACCAAAAGTACTACCATGCCTGTTCCAGTCATCAACAGGTCCATGCCCCAACTCGTGTCCACAATGTTGTCTGTGCTCAAAGCCATCGAGCCAGAGGTCATCTACTCTGGTTATGACAGCACTCTGCCCGACACCTCCTCGCGGCTAATGTCCACTCTCAACAGGCTGGGGGGTCAGCAGGTCATCTCTGCAGTCAAGTGGGCAAAGTCACTGCCAGGTAATGAAAAGCTTCTCAACATGTGTCGCTTTTGCTTTGATTTAGATGAATATCACTGCTCGAGCAAAGTGTGTCACTGGGAGTATTTCCAGCTTGTTATTGAGACTAATGTGTGGTGAAGTGGGCCAAGTCACTGATGGAAAATTAAGTCATTTGTTACTTTTAATACATGCAGCTGGTAGAGGGAATTGCATCACTTTTAGATCAAATGGAGAGTTTGCCTGATTACGAGACATTTAGTGAGAAAATGGCTTTCACTTTTGCCCTCCAGGTAATTGAGCATTTCCATGTCATTGTTATCATTGCTTAATGAAACTCAAGAACACAAGTAGCTGCAAGTTAACTTGAGAAATAATATAATTTCCTTTTTGGAAATAACCTCCGCTATGTCTATTTCACTGATGTTTCTGACCGTGAGAAAGAAAGCGCCCTCTTTCTTTACTTTTCACCCTCTAACTCACCCACCATTCTTTTTACTTTTACTAACTGGGAATGTTGGTATTTGCAGTGGTGGTAGAAGATGGCTTACTCAAAACTTTTTCCCAGAAGTAAAACTGTCAATTATTGATAGAACTATACAGTAAAAATCATTTTTATTCGAGGTGAAGAGGGAAAGAGACATTATCATCACAATGCACTTCAATTGACCTGTCTGTACAAGGTGGAGCTTTCAATTCTCAAATGATGCTGAATACGTAATAATAATGTGTCATACTTGAATTTGTATCGTTTGTGACCAATGTAACCAGTAACATTTCTCTATCAGGTAAATGTAGTACTACTCCAGGCAGCTGGCTTCATAATTGTGTTTTAATGATGAATTGAGAGATTGCTTTTCCTTTTCATCAATGTTTCTCTATTTATTTGAAATCAATATATTTATGCTCTGTTTTTTAATAACACAGACATACTGCTTTAATATAGTAAATCATCTTTTTTCAACCTGAAAAACCTTTTAACAAAAACATGCAGTATACTAATTACTGTTGACCAAGAACGTGTTGTATCATTGTACTGTATTGTTGTATCATTCTAACCCAGTGACTTTCCTAGGTTTCCGCAACCTGCACCTGGATGACCAGATGACATTACTGCAGTGCTCCTGGCTGTTCCTCATGTCCTTCAGTCTTGGTTGGAGGTCTTATGAGCAGTGTAACGGTAGCATGCTCTGCTTCGCCCCTGATCTCGTCATCAACAAGTGCGTACTGCGGCCAGCTGTTGATATTTTGTCAAACAGTTTTGCTCATTTCAGGGTGTCAATCTGACTTCATCACTTGGCTTACTCACTCGCCCATCTATTGGTTCGCGATTCAGCGTGGCATGAATAGAAGTCGGGTGATTGGCTCAAGGCGCAGCACCTACAGTATATTAGTAATTTGGCAGTTTCTGTGTGTTAAGTTGTTAAATTGGATGGAAAGGAGCAGCCGTGGACATTATGGATATTATAGGAAGCACAGCTCTAATAGTGGAACTATGAGACAGACTTAACAAGGGATCTGAAGGCGTATTTAGCTACCTTAGCATATAAACTGGAAGCAGAGGGGGAAATGTAGACTGGCTCTGATTATAGTTTTAAAATATAGCTACGCGCACCTTCAAAGGTCACTGATTAACATGTTGTATCTCATTATTTTGTTGACCTTAAACGTAGCCGGCTAGCATTTTTTTTTTCTTTTCTGCTTCCAGTCTTATTGCTAAACTAGTCGAATCTAGTCAAAAGAAATACAAAAAATGTTGTATTACTTTAAGAGACAAAAAGTAATAAACTCGTCCTTTCATCCAGGTACGTTGAGTGAGGTTAGATGAGTCTATGTTCTGAACATTTTAAGTCCACATATTACCAAACTCAAACTTCAAGTTAATTACATTCTAATTTTACAGTTTTTGGTATTATCAATATACGATCCAGCTGTAAGTGTACCATCTGCACACAGGTTGTCAATCCCAAAAGCAAAGGAAACCACAGGTTTGTGTCGCAAGAGTGATATCATTATAAGATGATTAGTAGTGATTTATAAATGTATAAGAAAATAACTAAAGTTTTGTATTGCACACTAAAAAGCACATTCCTCAAACAGGCAGAAGAGAATACATGAATTACATTCTGAACTAAAGAGTAAATAACCTTTTGTGCTACCTTGAAGCCACAGAGAGACAGCTTGGGTATAATTGCAGTGTGTTAATTACAAAGCCACATTACTTAAAGAATCACTGGCTGCAGAAATGTATTGTGCTTTGAAATCTCTGGGCTCACCACAGTCTCGGTAGTCCCTTGAGGAAACAGGATAAAGCAGAGGCTCATCTCCCGTTAGCTTGTCTGTTTCTAGCTCTTGAAGGTCAGACTTTAAATACTTGGAGAGGTACTATCCCATTTAACACATTATCTTTGATATTATTCAAACCTCTTCAGACCTTCGTGGGCTTTTGCTGATCGTTGTATATTAAGAGATAATTGACTATCTACAATGTGTGGGATGGTTAAATTGATGAGATGATCTAATGCAACCAAGATAGAATTATCATTTTGTTAGAATTTGACAACTACATCTTCCATCGAGCGGTGGGTTTGATACGGATGTGATACAGTACCAGCATCACTGTGAAAATGGAAAAGCATTGCGCCCGATTGCAATTACATTTAAATGCTTTAACGCCGGGCATTTGCACTTTCAAGCTCTAGCAACCTATGTCCTATGTCCTATTCACCGACCGGAAGTAGCATTGTTTATATGCCCAGGCGAAATGGCAGCTGCAAGGCTGCCTGGCGCAAGTGATTGCATTTTAGCCAAACAGTTAAATAATGATTAACCCCGTAAACGCTCATGACAGAGCAGAGCAAATACTAAAGTGTTGCAGAATACTCTGCTGTCGCTGACATCGATTTCGATGAGGTTCTGTTGTGTTGGATGAAGGAACGCTGGTTAGCCAACGGAGTATTGCCGTCCGAGAATGACTGATAGGTTGCTGCAAATTGAAAATGTAAATACACTCTGCGTGAGCCAAAATGTACTCAGGGAAAGGGTATGACAGCGTTGAAATGTAATTGCAATTTGTCGCACTGCTTTTCTATTTTCACAATTCAATTTACATTTGAATATTGCAAAGCGTTAGTCTTTGAAAATGAAATGTCAAATGGCTTTTGCATTTCCATTTTCAAAATGTCAGAGAACATGTATGAAGGTACCTTAAAAGAAAAATTGATTTGTCTATTTTAATTCAAATTGTGATTTAAATAATACATCTAAAAATGCTAAATTCAATTATAATATTTATGTAACTTATTTTTTTCAAATTTACATTTCAATATGTCAAATTGTCGATCGACCTTTCCATTTTCCTTTTTAATATTGCCAGATAATTCCCATGATATAAGTGGAAAATACAGATTGCATTATTTTTGCATATGTTAGTGGGAAATGAAAATGATTTTGTGAGGTTGCATTTTAATTTGAATGTAGTCTGTGACATGCTTCCATAGGAGAGTCGCTCTCAAAGGAAGCTTTAAATCAGAGGAGGATGAAAATAGATGAGGAAGGGCAAGAGGTCGTCCAGTAACACTGCAGTTGGTCAGAATGAATAGAGGACGCTAAGCCCAAGACTATTTATCAGCTGAATGTGCTGTATTGATTTATTTTGAGGTAGGAAGTGAGGTGTGAAAAATCCATCGGGATGGATTTCACAGTCTGGTCTTCTCCTTCATGGTCGTAGTGCTTTCCTGCTGGGATCGTTTTTTATAGAATTTAATAACGGGGTGAGTGAAATTAAAGAGCTGTAAGTCTAATCTATGTGTCTTTGTTTTCTTTCTGTTCCTCCCCCTCTTAATACACCTGCTCTACACTTCCCCCTCATCTCTACCTTCTCCCTTGCCCTTTCTTTCTGTCTCTCTCCTTTCAGAGAGCGTATGAAGCTGCCCTTCATGACCGACCAGTGTGAGCAGATGCTTACGATCTGTAATGAGTTTGTTAGACTGCAGGTGTCCTATGACGAGTACCTGTGCATGAAGGTCCTGTTGCTGCTCAGCACAGGTAACGAAACACAAACTTGCAATTTTTCTGGAGTTAAAACTGATCTCAAAAACTTGTTTCCCCCCATTGTATTAAATATGTAACACTGCTGCAGCCTTTTCATGGTAATGTCAGGTAGGCTCACTTTGTCACAGCAGGGTAATATATTGAATTGAATCAACCGCAAAGTAGATGCAAAGGTTCAGCAGTATTGATGAGGATGGATGAGTGAATATGTGTGCTAGCTGCAGACATGTTCTGTATCTCTAGTGGCTGCTGCAGGCAGGAAGCTGTGAATGGATGAATCTCTGATGCTGACTCTGTGCCTCATTGATCAAATCTATCATTACATATTTCAGTTATTTGGTCGAGTAAATGTCAAAGCAAACAATAACATTATAATAGCATCTCTTCTTGAATAATCAGAGGATTTTGACATATGCAAAGCCTGCAAGTCTATTTAAAAAAATTAGGTGGATGATCACACTTCATTGTGCTACAAACTAATCGTCTGTTTCTGTCAAAAGATGATTTTAGTTTTTCTTCAGGGGCTTTTTGTAATAACCTTATCACTCCACCCAGTTTCCTAAACTTTCCTGAAAACAGTTTTTCTGTGAAAGTACAGTCTGTTCATCTTCTGTAGTTACTGTTTCAGTTGAAAAGATGTCCAACAGGTACTTCTCTGTAGACATTGTTTATCCCCATTAACAGTGAGCTGCCTTGTTTTGTAACCTTTTTGCTTCAGTCGCTGAAAAGTAAAACATTAAGAGACTAAGAGTTAAATTAGTTAATCTTTCTGTTTTATGTATATAAAATACAACTTGAAAAGAGGTAAAATGTTAAGCAGCCCTCCGTTTTTTTACTTTCTGAAGAGGTAAAATAATAGTTATAAAATCAGTGGGCTACCAGTTCAGTGATTACTACCCTTAACATCTCCAGAAAAGCTGTACACAGCATGATAAACGTATTACAAACGTTTTTCCAAATTATGTAAAAAAGTCTTTGCTGAAGATCAGAGCGTTTTTCTTTCCACCTCACTCACTGAGCGGCAGGGGAAAAGATGCACTTAAGAGGCGACATGCTCATTATGCAGGGGAAATGACAAAGCTTGCATTTTCGTACCTGAGAGCTATTTTCATTTGTTCCTTTAAGGAACGGAAATACCATCTTGTCAGGACAGCTGGCGTGAGCTATTTAAATCATTTTTTTTGTATACTGTTAAACATGCCTCTGAGGTTCAGAAGGCATACTTCACTAGGCATACTTCATACTTCTGCATCTGGACCACAGAATTAAAAGAATAGTAAAAAAAAACATACACAAATGGGTCATAGTAGCTCTTTTCTACGAATACCTTAAGCCTTATTAAATACAAATATCACATCTAGTTATTATTTTATCCAGAATAATCCAGAGTAGAGTGCTGGAAAGCAATCTGTTTTTACTCTTGCTCTCATGGCCAAACCTGCACATGCATAATGAGAAGGCCAGAGAGCACTTGCACTGCGGTATCTCTCATTTATCTGATTATGTAAATCAGACATATTTAAACCTGCTCTTGCCCTCTGTGGCATTGCATAATCTTTATGCCAGTTGCTGTGGCTCTGCCTGCTATATGCCAGGCAGCAGATTGACGAGGAGTCTGCGGTGTGTTAACATGCTCGTTATGACGTCTGTATGCTTATATTTTTCAGCCGTTTGTGGTTTAACCAGTGTCTCATTTTATTTTGAGTCACAATCCTGCCATTGCCAGCTAACTTTTATAATTGTGTGTGTGTGTGTGTGTGTGTGTGTGTGTGTGTGTGTGTGTGTGTGTGTGTGTGTGTGTGTGTGTGTGTGTGTGTGTGTGTGTGTGTGTTTTTCTGCGTGTCTGTGCACAGTACCAAAAGACGGCCTGAAAAGCCAGGCGGTGTTTGACGAGATCAGGATGACGTACATCAAGGAACTGGGAAAAGCCATTGTCAAGAGAGAGGAGAACGCTAGTCAGAACTGGCAGCGTTTCTACCAGCTAACTAAGCTACTGGACTCCATGCAGGAGGTTAGAGAAACAAATCCACACACACGAATATATACTGCATCCTTGATGTGTTTCCTAGTCTTGTTTCTATATGAGAGCAAATGCGTACAATAGTTTATTTTTGCATCTTCTTTTTCATATCAGCCAGGCTTTTGCTTTCAGATCTTGCGGTTCAAGTGCATCAATGAGTTCGGGTTCAGCTGAGTTCCTTTGCTAATTACTGTAAAACCCTGAAGAATACACTCATAGATTCCACTAAGTGTGTCCCTGTATGTTCCAGGCAAATCTGTTCCAAGCATTCTCTACCAATCATCTGTACAGCCTTATATAACAGAAGTTAAGGCCTACCGTATATAATAATTGAGGGTGAATCCTGCAAATAAAAAAATAAAGTTGTACTTTGTCTCACTAATATGTACTGTATGTCTCTGCCTCCCTTGATGTCTCCTCCAGATGGTCGAGGGTCTTCTCCAGATCTGTTTCTACACCTTTGTGAATAAAACCCTCAGTGTGGAATTCCCAGAGATGCTGGCAGAGATCATAACCAACCAGATACCAAAATTCAAAGACGGGAGCGTCAAGCCTCTGCTGTTTCATCAGAAATGACTGCCTTAAACTGTGAAGCGATGCCTTAAATCCTGCCCTGCCCATGTACCTCTCCGGGGCCCCAAGCTTTTGCCCCAAGCCCTAAGCCTTTGCCTGACCTGCCTCCCCCATCACGAGGATTCAATTGCATCGTTTTCCCGGGCCCCCCTTTTAGGAATCAGCCACACCTTCCTCCCCAGGCCTCAGCCATTCAGCCTCATCTCGGAGCACAATACTCTTCATGCCTCCCAATCTGGTACCAGGTTGGGTCAAACTAGGGTAGGGCATCCAACCACCGGCCTGTTGCCCTTTTTCTTGACTAACCAAGAAGAAATTGTCCTCCAGGGGAAATATGTTGGCTCTGAATGTCTATACTGAATGTCTATTTTTTTAATTAAATTGTCCAACCCCCTTACCCTTTCCTCCTTCGTCCAGGGTCTGTCCTCAGGTTTCTGATGCTGTTTCTTTTGGCGGCTGCCTGCCTCCAGCGTTTTATTGCAGTTTTACTGACAAGCTTATTCTCAAACACCCCCCCCCCCAACATCATGACACCTAATATACTGTCCAACTCTCTGGATTAGTAGCCTATTGAAACTCTCTCCAAGCTCAAGCCTGCTGCTCCTCTGCTCATCTGCCCAGCTTGTTTGCCCGTCCCATCTCAACTGCGCAGAGAATGTAGTGAGTGTTCGCTTTGTTGTGGTTTCCAGAGGGCGGTTGGCAATGAAGGAGATAAACAAAAAACACACAAAATTGTTAAACATACTCTGACATAAGATAATCTTTCTTCTTCTTCTTCTGGACCTGAGGACAATGATGACAAACTGTTTTCAGCTGTGAATCAGTTATCATTTCTGAAATGATGTGAATCCGATTTATATACATGACCAATGGAAGAAAAACAACAGATGTTGGGGAATATTCATTTATTTTATGCAGACACGCATTTCTGACCACACATGCAAAAGACGAGCTCACACACACAAACATTCAAAGTATTCACAGACACATTCACTCAATACAATGTTTACACAGGGATTCTGACAAGGGAAAAACAGTGCCTTTTTAGCTTTTAAAGCTCTTCATAGCCATCCTCTCTAAACCGTGTTAATTATTATTAATCTAACCTTGACAACAACATATTTGTTTCTGTTTTTTCATGCCGGCAATTTCTGTTTTCTTTCCAAGCAGTTGTTTTTTGGTGTTCTTATTCTGGGCAGCTCTCTGTTCTGTTCCCCAGACGTGTATGTTAGGAAGGCCGCCTATGGTACAGCTTAAACATGCGTAGAGTAGTATAACATATTAAGATCTTCATTTTTTAGATCATAGAAAGTTTGAGAATCACATAAAAAGACAGGGCGAGTATAACAATTTCAAAACACATTTCTTGTGTCTCTTTTTCCAATTGGTACGACATTGTTACAAGCAGTCACAGTAC